>NW_028280946.1:300000-600000 GCF_059751285.1 Brachycentrus maculatus
TTCATCTATGTTTTGATATCAATATAAAGATAAATATTTTTCTTATAAGATTTTTAGTGAACTAAAAACTAGTTTTTCCTTTATTTTCAGCCGTTTTATGGGAAAGCTATACAAGACTACGAAATCTCCTACGATACGAGTTTCCTGTAAATAATAACAGCCAGGCCAAGGTATATGAAACTTTTTTTTTAAATATACGTACAGTAGAACTTGATTATTCAAACTAATTGAGCATGGATGTAGTAGTATAAGGATAAATCCGGACAATTAAAAAAATCATAATTGATAAAGAAAGAGTATATTTAGTATTAATCATTTTTATTAGTCTAGTTTTACAAATAGCTTTAGTATTAAATTATTTTTTAGTAAAAATATCAACTATCGATTTCTGCTTCAAGACAGCAGTTCTTTTTGAAGCTGCAAAATCGCAAATGTGTAATTATTGAGAATAACATATGTCAGTGCTCCGCAACCGGTGTGCCGTGAGCCGGATACAGGAGTGTCGCGATCAAATTCAACGTATTTGACATTTGACATTTTTTCACTATGTATTTCATATAAAACACATAATACACAATTTATATAATACACGATGACAAATTATTTTTCATAATATGTATTATGTATTATGTGTATTATGCATAATATGTATTATCTATTCTGAAAATGTAGAATATACAAAATAATTATTAGGTACAATTTTTTTAAATGGTCCATATGTTAGTTTTTGATGTGTCGCGAAATTCTAAGAATTTTTTTAATAATAATTAATAATTTTAATAATTATAAATAAAACGAGTAGCAGAGCACTACGACTTGTCCATTGCGGAGTATGGTAAAATCGCTACTAATTGGTACTTTTGTTTTATTAGGTTTCTACTGGCGAACTCACACTTGAAGTCGTTCTAATTTCAAATGAAGTGCGAGCAAGTACCAGCCAAACCAACATGAATTATTTTTATCTTTGTAATTTAACTTTTTTACAGGAATTCGATAAAAGTCTGCAGTATTTACTTGAGGCAAACGGGATAAAAGAAATAAAAAGTTTCAATGGGGAGAAATATATTCTAGGTGAAAATGACCGCCTTAATAATCTACTAAGACTGCTTGCCTGGCCATTCCTCAGTTGTCTCTATAGAGTGTGTTTAATCCTGGTCAAAGTAAGTTAAACTTTTTGTTCAAGTTAACTACAATGTGTTTGTCTGCCTCCGTAAAGTAATGGTCGGCATGCTTGGCTACCGCTCTGGAGGTCCCGGGTTCGACTCCAAGGGGGGGGTCAAATAAATAAAAGTGATTTTTTCATTCTAACGTTTGTTCAATATTACCCTGGACTAATACCTGAAGCGGATGGCTAATCACCTTTCCTTAATGATCAAGATAATACTGCGTTTATATGATGCAGTGCCCTATGCACCACTGGGGTGCAGGTAAGGGTTTGAAGAAGAAAAGTGGAACTCATTTAAAAATATGTAACATGCATAAAAAGTACATGTAAATTATACCTAAGTATGTATACGTGATAAATTATGTATCTTTTACATGTAATTATTTACTTAAGTACCTCTTTTATACTTATGTACCACTTTAAAAAATATATTTTAGACATCATTTATCTTCTTCTTGTTGTTTTTGTAGTTGATCTGTTTGTGCCTCCGCATGTCACTCTTTTTCGTTTGATCATTTATCTAATTGAAAATGCATTGCAAGAAAAGATATAAATAAAATTAGTAAATGTGCATTATACCTTTGAAACCATAAAATTAAAGACCGACTTATGATTAATATGTTCAAATGATTTTTCTTTCAGCAAACAGGTGATATAGAAGAAAAGACAGCAATGAGATTGGCCCAGGAGTCCCTGGAGTGGCAGCTCACCAACAAGGAGGACACGCACCCATATTGCTTGTCCCTAGACTGTATTCTAAACTGCATACAGGGATTAGTAGCTGAAGGAGGTGTTCGTAAAGAAAGGAGGTAAATTGGCCAGATTTTTTATCTACATTTAATCAATATGTAAACAGCTTCGGTAAATCCATAGATCCATCAAGAAATTTTAATATTTTCATAGTCCTCTCTCATATTATTGTGATTTTTTTAAAAAATAAAGTGATACCATAGAAGTTATGACATCATAGAAGAGGATTCATATAATTCTTTTCTGCATTATGGTAATTTTTTTAGAAAAATAGTCACAATTGCAGTAAGACAATTCTTTGTGGATTTTAAAAACATTACACACAATTAATTTTATCTACTGCTTTAAAAAAATGTCGTATAAGTTAACAAAACGCTACTATAGTCACATTCAGCACATGCGATTTGATGTATTGACTATTTCTTTTGGAGAGTGAGGATGTGAAAAAAAAACTGTTGATGTATTTTAACCTACACAATTTATTGAATATTTGCACTCACAATTTATTTATATTTGATATTTAAATTGAAAGAATGACTGACAACTAACATATTTGTCTTATTCCTTCTAGTGAGAAAGGCATCATGTACCATGTTAATACAGCCAAGTTGGAAAATACAACACAGTGGATAGAAAATTTCATCCCAGATATTCATGCAAAGTTTGATCGATCAAATCCGGTGATGATGGAACAGATTGGTATCCTCGCCAAAATGTAACATTTTTCAGTTACGGTACTTACCTCATAAAAGAGCTTCCAAGTCAGCTATTTAAATCTTAATCTATCAATAATCTGTCTCTGACATTGTACTTTTTTGTTTCTATTATAGAGACTAAAGTCAGTTCCCGCATCCATAATGTAGTAATAAGTGAATAGAATTTGGTTACCACACGTGAGATCCCAAGCTCAATATAAATCATTTTTTCACTAAAATATTTAAAATTATCCTGGAGTACAGGACTGATCAAATTAACCCAGCCTTTGTAAGATCAAATAAACACTGAATTAAGTTGATGTAATACTTTATGCACCATTGGTAAAGATAAAGGTCAGAAGAAATTTATAATTTTTATCATAGAACATTTTTTAAAATTATTATTTATGAATCATTGGAAAAAATGTAAAAATGTATCATTTTTTGTGAATTTTAGAGTTGGCCTCGTTAGATTTCTTCTCTTCTTCTTCTAACCCTTATCCGCACTCAATGGTGCATAAGGCACTGCATTGTATTGACGTGCATCATATTGACGTGCATCGTATTGACTGCATCGTAAAAACAACAAATGACGGCTATAGCTTACTAGTTTGAATACTTATGTGAAACAACATTTCGATTTTGTATTTTCAAATTATAGCTTTGAGTTCTTACTAAAATTTGGTATCATATCAAATCTCCGATGCAACCGGTTCAGTTGGATAACTTCTCAAATGAAGAAGTTTTACTTGCAACAACTGCGAAAATGTAGGCGAATTGTATGCTCAGAGCACTTATCCACATAAATGCTCTGAACTACTTCTGATAAGCGCTTCTTATATGTACTGCATACTATGAACTATGAACTATGAACATAGTGAATAATGGACTTTGACACGACTTTTAAAAATTAAAACAGCAATAAAAATCAAGACAAAAGTTTACAAATTATTTATAGGAAAATACATAATTTTTTTCTTTATACATTTACATTTACACTTACGTGAAACATAGCTAATAAAATTTATTTCTTTATATGATTACGGTTATATTAGCGGTCAAGTTAATAGTTACCATCTAGTATTATATATTTTTTTTATGCAATACAAATATGTATTATGTACAATTACAATTTGAATGCCACAGTTTAGTATATTTAAAAAAAATTTCAATACACCTTTTTATACATATTTTTTCTAAATTTATATTTATTTTGAACTTGTATAATTTTACATGATGATCTCCTACAGTATTATATCTCCATATCCGAACCAAAAACCTTTATTTGCATAAAAAACAGATCAAAGATTTTTGCCTAAAATTATTCCATGACATAAAAGGTCTTCAAATTAATAATTACACATCAATTACATACCTTTTTACAAATTTATTTTTTAAATGAATTAATGGAGTCACATATAATGTCTAAGTTAGTTCATCAGTTTATTTTAATGCGTCAGTGAATAGTTTTTGGTGTATTTGTTTTGCATTTAGCGATAACAAATTGCTGTGTGCTTGTGTTCCTAAATTACATTCAATGATATGTTTTATAATAATAAAATCCTTTCAAACCCGTCCACGTCGTATCATTATATAGTCAGTTGTAGAGCTGTTATCATCATCATATGTGATGTGTGGTGCCTGTTAATGTTCAATGTATTGGGTGAAGCAAGTTTTTTTTTTCAACAAGTGTTGGTCAGGAGTCAAAACATGATTCATAAATAGAAGTAAATAAATTATTATTTTACTATCAAAATAGTTATAACGATTAAAACATTTTTTTTACTATTCAGTAAATCAAAACCCTAATTTTGACAACTGTAATAAAAGTCTAGTTAAATGTGTGAAGTGACATTAATCTTGAATCAAACAAATGAAAAACGAATACACCAAAGACAATTTATAAAATATTGTAGGTGCGAATACAAATTATTATTGGAAATCTTGTGTTTATGGCAATGACAATAGAAATGGGGTTTTCGATGCATAGATGTGCGCCAGTAATTTACTAGACAACATGATGATTTTAACTGGATGAGGTTAGGATACAGTGAGTAGAAATCAACAATGTTTTTTTTAAATAAAATAATAAATTATATTTACATATTATGTATATGTAACAATATATGTTCAATGTTTTTGAAAAAATCTTTTAAAAACCTTAGAACGATGATGCCTTCAGGGTCTTACTGTAATGGAATAAGACATTTTGCCTTTAGTTAGTAATTTAACTAGCGGAATAAAGGATCTTTTAAATATCTACAGTAGGTGATAAAAATAAAGTTAATTTTGGTAAACATGCAATTGTGACTTTGGCTCGGATGGAGAATATAAATTCACAGATTCTTTTGAACCTCAGTTGAATTTTATTATGCTACACGAAATTGTTGCTAGTAATATTTTGTTTGAAGTATTATTATAATAATTATATAGATCGTATTTATCACAGTGCCTTCTATATCAAATAAAAGCCATAGAAAGTCTGACATTTTCTCATTAGTTTTTATTGGTATTTATTATTTAGGATGTGCAAATAGCTCCTTAGTGTTGCCATTGTATTTAGTTACCTGCATTTACCATTGTTCATTATAATTAATCTTGTTATGTTATTATTATTTTATTCGAGATTTTACTAATGTTTTACTAATTTAATATGGTTCATAATTATACAGCTCGAATTTGTATTATATTAAAATTATATTTGTGTTTTGTCAGAATGAATTATCAGGTGTCAATTTGTTTATTGGTATTTTAAATTTAAGATATACAAGGGTTACCACATTTTCAAAATTAAAATGAAAGAAGTTTTTTGTTGTTGTTGTCATTTGTGAACTTTTGCTTATTGAAGCGATAGAACAGTAGATAATTTAAAAAAAAAGTTAGGTAAATAATAATATTGTTAAATTGATGTCTTACTTCATAAATTCTTCATAAAATTAGATGTTTCTGTAGGTATAGCATTGACTTAACATATGATGCCTAAATAATTGATCATCATCATTACTTCAATATTATTCTCATTTGTTTTTGCCAATTATCTGTAAGTCTTATTATATCTCTTGGCGTTTTGTGTATGTTTTTTTTTTCATTTTTATAAATATGTACGTTTTTTACAAGGAATAAAATTGATGAAATTTTCCATTTTGTTTTATTTATTTTTGCGTAATAATTATTATAACCCTTCTCTGCACCTAATGCAGCACTAACTTGATCGTAAAATATATTAAAGAAAAGTCTTATGATTCAGTAATAGTTCAGGATAGCATGTAATATGATTTATCAAAGAGAAAGTTTATTGTACAAACATTCAAAATAATATATAAATTATGTAAAAGAAATATAAAGTTATATTCTGTACAAAAACTTTAATGGTAATGTCTCCACCGAGGTACCAATAGAGGGAAATATATGTGAGGGTATGTGAGATAAGTATGTTAGAAATAATAAATCCTTTAAAATGAGTACGAAATATTGTATTATAGAGTTTGTAAAATCTGGTGGATAGACCATTCTCACATGGATGCACATGGTATTTAACCTATGTTTAAAGGAGGGATACACACCCCTGGATCGGAGACGGGCAGTAATCGTGCCTCCATTTAAGAGAAGAAGTCTCGCGCTGGGTGTGGGAACTATAAGGCAATAAGTTTGTTAAGCTTTGTCGATAAACTTTATAGCAAGATTATAATTGAAAGAGTTAGAATGGTGACAAAAGAACGGATTTGAGATGTGCAAGGTGCTTTTATGGTTGGACAAGGCTGTACAGACCAAATTTTCGCATTATGAATGCTGACGGAGAAATTTTTGGCTAAAAAACTGAAACTGTGCTGTGCATGTAGATCTGCAAAACATCAAAACATGTATGATAAGATTTGATAAGATTGATAAGATGAAACTATGGAGCGTGCTAGGAAAATACGGAGTAAACCATAAATTAATATAAGCAGTTGCGCTTCCCGCCATGAGGGCAGCACAGCTAGTGTACGTGTTGATGGGGGCATTACATCGTAGTATGCGATATCAAAAGGCGTAAAACAGGGTTGTGTAAAGTTATCATGGTTGTTAAACCTGTGTTTGGACCATTGTATGAAAGAGATTGAAAATATGGAAATCGGGGCGGGAATGATAAATATTTCTGGTTGCTTGCTGTATGCGGATGACACTGTACTGCTAGCAAGCAGCGTGGAGGATTTTCAACAAACAGTTTCAAGAATGTTTGATGTATGTATGGAAAAGGAGCTGGCCGTGATTGAAAGTAAGTTAAAGGTCATGGTATTTGAAAAAGAGGAAGATGTAACAGAATGCAAGATATTGTATATAAGAATGAATGATATCGTGGACAATGAATCTGGAACAAGTGCAAGAATTTTTATATCTAGAAAGCATGTTCTAAAAGATTGGAAAAATGGATAAAGATATTAAGAGAAGGGTTATTCCTTATAAATGGTGCTTTGAAAAGAGTGATTTTAAATAAAAATGTCTCCGTGTAAGCCAAACTAGCGGTTCACAAGTGAGTACTCATACTGATACTGATATATAAAAGCTAAACGTGGAACTGGCAAAGGAAGAATGAAATAATAGTGAACACTGTTGAAATGCATTTCCTCAGATGAATGAGTGGAAAATTGTTATATGACAGAATTTAAAAGGAAGATATTTGAAAGGAAATGTAAGGCTGAACTAAGGATGATTGAAAAGATTGAGAAAAGTTCTGTAAGATGGTATGATATGTAGAGCGAATGGATAACGAGATAATGACTAAGAAATATTTTCAGAAACACATGACGATGGTCGAAAAAGATGTGGCACGACCAAATCAATCAGAACCTAAAAACTAGTGGTGTCAAAGGTTTATGTAATCGGAGGGCATGTATAACTAAATGTATGGATGTTCAGGAAGCTAAGAGTTTTTGTCAGGACAGAGGAGTGTGGCGTTCCATCCTCTCTGCTTACCTCCTTCAAGGAAACGCCATGATGGTAGCGACAGTACTAGTATGTATGTATTGTAGAATACAAATTGGTCAGCTAGAAATTTTTACCTAGTTATCCCTGATAGGCAAAATATTTTTTCATAAATTTAAAAGGCAAGCAAACTTATAAATAAACACCAGACAAATTTATGATAAAAAAATTATGCACAATATTTTGATGGAGTTTATTTATTGAATCCTATAATATGCACAAAAGCGTTTTCCAATTAAGTCCGGAGCAAAGCACAATAGGTAGGTAATCGGACTTATTTTTATTTTTAAACATGTTGGTTTGTATTTATCTATGACATTTGGATGATGTCATCTTTTAGCGTTCAGTAGTTGTTTCTGATGTCATCTGTCATTTATCTGTCACAACGAAAACAAGTGGGGAAAATTATAGAAAGTGGTAAAAAATATACAAAACTTTATCTGCTTTATCATTAACCATATATTTAAAAAAAAACATCTGCAGAATAATATTAATGTCTTGCAACGGGTGCGGCAAACAATTTTCAATTTTTAAAAGCGAAGTACGTTGTTATGCTTAGTTTTTATACGCTATCAATGCGCAATTTGCTTGAAGTTAAAATGTTTTTGTATTATTTTTTCAGCATGGATGTCCTAGTTGTGGATTTGCGTACTGCAGCAAATGCCTTGAACACTCCATTTTTGTGAAAAAAATCAACAAGAAGACGAAGGTTTGTATATGTTATAAAAATCCATTATCACTCGCGTCACATTCTCCGTTTATTTCAAAGGCTAAATAAACCAAAAACTTTAAGAATGAAACGCTTACATATAGTTTAAAAAAAAACATATGAAATGAAGGTAAAGGTTTTGTGCATGTATAACTTTATAAATTATCCATACATAAAAAAATTGTGCTAAAAACATAATATACTTTATACAGTCGAACTCGGTTATTACGAGCATGGATATAATAAGGAAACATTCATTGCCATTTAATTGTATGTTTTTCTCCATACATTTATACACTTTTATAATAAGCTTCTACTCTAGCGGCTCGCTCTCCCTCCGGCTGTAGGTCGTAGTTGGTACGGCTTCACCGAACCGATCACATCAATAATATTTACAAATAATTTATCCTACATATTCAAAACCCGATGCCTGTAGGTATTGTCTTCATAGCGGAAAAGGTTCCTTTATTGGGAGACAATCGCCCTACGTACATGCACCGGGTTCCCTAATCTCTTATGTAGTACAAATTTTATAATATCATTTAAATTTTTTCTTCAAAAAGTTTATGAACTTTGTAAATAAAAGAGAGTTTTACTCACATTATTATTAATAATATTTATTTATTTAACATCACCTGTACTGTACTAATCATATTGCCATCTCATAATTAACAATTAAGATAACACTGACGTTTCGGTGCCCTATATTATTGGGTGTGGGTAGAGGTTGAGGTGGGGACCGACCGGAGCATTTCGTCGTAACGTAACATTCGCGGCGAGTATCCGACTTCGGATGGAGTACTTGGAACGAGCGGCGAGCAGCTTAGCTCGTTGTTCTGACTATACTAATGCTCACATCGTAACGTGTTACATTATGACGAAATGACTCCGGTCAGACCCCACCTTTAGAAGTAGTAACGATGCATTATGCTATAGAATTTTTTATATTTTTTATTGAATAATTTTAGGTTTGCAATAAATGTAAAATGGCTGATGAAAAAGGAAATATTCCCGGACCTTCGGTTATTGAGCCTCCCAAAGCATACCTCAGGTAAATTTTTTGGTTGTGTTTAATAATTTCCAATTTCAATTATCATTTTAAGCACCTTTTGATAAAATGATAATACATATCATAAATGATAAAAACTTTACCCATCATTATTGTGTGAAACCTTAATTTTATAGTTTCTATTTATACCTAACACTGTTCTACCTTGTCCCTTCCAATGTTAAGTAACCATCGACGGACACTGTTCTTAAAGACCTGATCACTCCATTAAGATTTCCAGGAGTGATCAGGTCTTTAAGAACAGTGTCCGTCGGTGGTTACTTAACATTGGAAGGGACAAGGTAGAAAGTGAATTAATTAAAGTCCAGGTGTAATTATCACATTGAAAAACCTTAAACTATAAATTATTTTTGTATCTCCTGTATGTTATGTTTATAATCTAATCATTAAAAAAAAATATATATATATACTTATATATTTAAAATTAAAAAAAAAATATATACACCCCTGGACAAAAAAATTTACGAGTCCTCAAAAAAACTAAAATTGACACATAATGAATTATTCTTGATATTTAATTAGTTTTTTTTGTATTGTTTAACATATGTGATGACTACTCGTTACTTCAAGGTTAAAATGAAAGATCTTACTCATGAATTGTACTTAGAAATTGCCATTATATACCAGGTATCAGATTATCCGAACCTTAGAGACCCATAACGGTTCATTTATGGTCGAGTGTTTGTGATGGAGTAATAAAAGACATGTAATTTTTTTATTCATATTTAAGAAGAAGGTTCTAATCGCTTTATTTTAAATTAAGGTATTTTACATTTAAACATTTTTATAACATTTAAAAATATTTAATACTTAGTGAATTCACCTTTATTTTTTATAACATGTAAAATTCTATTATTTAACGAAGCGTAAAGCGAATCTTAAATTTCTGATGTTATTTCTTCTTCCTAAACTTGAATCAAGTTTTTTTTTAATTCCTCAATGTTTTTTTATTTTTTTTTCCCAACTTTTTTTTTCATAATCGCCCATAAATTTTCTATCGGGTTCAAATCAGGACTATTCCCGGGCCACGTCAACGATTTTAAGCCAATTTTATCCTTGTATTCAATGATCTGTAAGAAAAACAATAAATTATTTATCAAGTGGTCTACAAAGTGCATTAAAAAATAAATATTTGTACTCACAGTGCGGGCTCTATGGCGCGGCGCCAAATCGTCCTGAAAAATCGGGTCCGCGGTATACTGCGTAATGTCCTCGATTGTTGGAATAAGATGGTTTTTCAGCACTTTTTTGTACTGGATGGCATTCATCGTACCCTGTATAAAATTTAGAGGTCCCAAACCGTACGCTGTCATGCACCCCCAAATCATGACGTAGGGTGAATGTTTAACGGTTCGAGGGACGCACGACGGATGGTATTTTTCCCCAAGTTTTCGTCGAACTATCTTTATGCCGTCTGGACCAAAAAGGTTGAATTTTAATTCATCGGAGAAAATAACATTTTGCCAATCCTCCAAGGTCCAATTCTGGTGCTCCTTCGCCCAATCCAGTCTAGCCTTCTGCATTTTGTTCGTCAGTAATGGTTTCTTTGCGGGACTTCGTGCTTGGAAACCATGCTCCAACTGCCGCCTGAACACTGTTTTTACTGAAAATGTTGATTAGCTAGTAGACTGCACCTCTGCGTGTATTTTAAGTGCCGTTAAAAATCGATCGCGCATAACAATTTTTTTTATTAAGCGATCATCTCGGGCAGATGTCGCGCGCCCCCATCCGCTTCCTTTTTTCCGTTCTATGGATTCAGTTTGTTGGAATTTTTTAAATAAAAACCTCACTGCGCCTTCTGAATACCCAACTCGACGAGATATTTTACAATTAGATATGTTTTGTTGCGACAGTGTGATTATTTTGGATTTTATCCCTATCGACATTTGCTTTGCACTTTCCATGATTGTTGTGTTATGTTCCCTCAAACGCGGGTAAAACAAAATTGTTGAGACATTTTAAAATGTAAATATTGTAGAAAGGTGACACAAAGCGTTTTTAATTTATTGAACAAAAGAAAGAGGTATCGATAAAGGATTTCTTAGAAAAAGAGTTCAGTAAAGTCAAGGCGTGCGGTAGCAAGTAAACTCGTAAATTTTTTTGTCCTGCGGTGTATATAAATTTTGTATTACCATGTTAGTATTCGGCTCAACACAGGCCATGCCTAAAGAGCCGTAATACGTATAATAAATGTGTATATGAAATGAATGTGTTTATTGAATGTATCTATGTATTATGAAAATAAATAAATAAATAAATAAAAAAAATAATACCTCAAATTATTCACTAAATTATTTTTAATAATTACTTATGTAACTAATTTTTACACTTAATATGTCATCCTCTTCCTTTAAATATTTTTGAGTTTGTAGTGTAGCTTGAACACTATCCAAGTGAAACTGCACAAACTTTTAGTAGTGCAATGTTTATGTGAGCCGTGCTTTTTGGTTTGTTAACTAGTTTTTACAAGTAAGCGAATGTATAGCTGGGGCGTTAAGTGCTTTTGTACCATCTATTTTGTTAAAATTCTATTATGTTAAAGAATTTGTGTGAATCTCAAATTATCAAAGTTAGGATATACAAATTAACATGTTTTCAAGAAAATAATTTAATATTTTGCAGAGAATTCAAAATTCACCTGTTCTTAATATACAACGCTTTCTTACCTGTAAAAATGTTTTCCATTTGTATGTATAAAGATTGCATAAATAAATAATTTAATTAATGTAATCAAATAATTTAATTCTTAATCTAGATACGAAATTCCCTCCTCTCCTATGAAAAAAAATCTCCCCAAATATTCCAACAATCCCGAAATAGAACTGTTTATGAGGTAAAATTATTATATATTCTTCGTGCTTATTGGGCAAAACATTTCGAACAATATTACATATAAATTTAAAAAAATTAATAATATTGATTGCCAATACAACACGCATTTTTAAATTTCAAAAAAAAAATGTCTTGACTTCTTTATTATGGATTTTGATTAAATTTAAATTCCAGACGGTTGGAGAGTTTGGATAACCCATCTAGGCCTCCAATAACCGTATACCAAACAAACGACAGACTGCAACGTTTGAAGAGAGGCCTATCCCAAGAAGACTATCAGATTGCAGAACGTTTGGAGAAACTTCGCGAGGACCGAAAGAAAGGTCCTATTCCCTCTGATAATGAGATCAAGGAGCGCTTGGCTAAACTTCGAGGGGAACCTGTTGAACTCGCTTCAAAAGTAAGCTAAGATATTAATTATTTTTCGCAGTTGTTCACTTTTGAGAGTGGTCTTGCGGTTATGTTTTCCACAATCATAACTTGCTTTCGTACACGAGCTACTGCGTTGTGCTAACTCTCCAATACACCTGATGTGGGTGAGGGCGCACGTAGGACTTAAAGGCAATGAACGTGCGGATGAGCTTGCAAAACGCGCAACCACCAAAAACTCGGCGCCAACTTACTCAATGATTCCACTGAGCTACGTGAAACGTTTGTACCACCAAGAATCCTTAAAGGAATGGAACAAAATATATAAAGCATCTGAAAGTGGAAAGACCACAAGACTTTTTTTTGAAAATGTGCAAGATGCTATTTCTATTCTAGACAAACACGGGAGAAAATATTTTCTCACACAAATGCTGACAGGACATGGAGCCTTTAGAGTCTACTTAAACCGTTTCGGCCTTCGTCCTGATCCATGCTGCCCATGTGATGGCACCACTGCTCAGTCTTTGGAACACGTACTGAGATCTTGCCCAATGTTTGAGCGAAACAGGTGGATTCTCCAAATGGAGTGTGATGCTCACAACATCGACTCCCTGAACCCGCAGGAGATGCTAAAAAGCGGAGTCGTCTCCAAATTATACTTGGACTACCTGGAAAGTTTAGTTGTGGAGATGAAAAACTACAATGAAGGAGGATAAACGTCGGAGCCGGATAATACTTACGGAGCTCAATGCAGTGGAGTGAAGCGGCTGAACGCTGCTCTAACCTCTTTTTCTCTCCCATATAATGCATACCCGAAAGCACTAAAGCAAAAGTGCAAAAATCCCGTACCCGTAACATGACCTTGCATATATAAGCAGGGTGCAAAAAAAAAAAAAATGTGGGAGGGAGAAGAAAAAAAAAAAAAAAAACTTGCTTTCGTCTTTGATTTTTTCTCCAGGTTTTCTCTTTTTATGGGGATTTCATGATAACCTCTTTGCTTTTAGAGAAACATATTTCGTCATACATAAAATACCAAATAAGCTTGAATGTCAATATTAAATTACCAAATACATCATTAAGGGTGAGGCCCCATTAGTGCGATGTGCTGTGTTGCGTCGTTGCAGTGCCACTGCATAGGGTCGACGCGGTGTTAATTTGATTATTAATCATGTGATTGCAAGGTGATCAGAATCTGGAGCTCAAAAGCTCCAGATTTTTGGATCTAGGAATGGAATTAAGAAGGCATAAAGGTTATAGTGTGGACGCTGCGACGACACAATGCAGCGCATCGCACTAATGGGGCATCACCCTAACAAATATTGAGTGTAAAACATTATCTTTGTTTCACAAAAGTGTAAGTAGTTTTTAATAAACAAATTTGGGAACACATATTTCACAAATTTCCTATATGGACACATTTTTATCTTTTTATGTATTTCACTCACACACTGGGAATTTTACCTAGATGCATTTTAAAAGGGACGCAATATCATTGCCGAGCATATAATTTGTAATGAGTTTTACACTGGTTGTTACCTCCTTTTTCATACAGTTTTGTTTGGCTGATGCCTGTAACTTTTATTTCATAAACACATGACACATGAATTTCACTGCTGATCAGTCAAAACTGTGAATATGTTAAAAAATTATTATATTATTATAGTCTTATTTTATTTTTATTATAGTCTAACATTCCTGCTGTAGACATGAGGACTGACCAACAGAAGTGTGACGATTTACTAAACCAGTACATGGAGGAATGTAACATAGAGGGAGGAAAAAGTAACATTGAAACAGAAATACAAGAAAGGATTAATGCTTTGAAAGGAATTCCCGCTAATGCTTCAAATATTCCTTCCATTTCAACAGAGAATATGTCAGATGAAGAAATGGCTTCTAGACTTTTAAAACAGGTAAATCCGTCCTCCATAGTGTGGGGTCCAAATATAATAGTTTCATTTTCAAATAAGAATAACATTATTTCCATATGAACTTCTTTTTCAGATATTATCAAAGGTGAGTGACGGAGATGAAGATGAAGAACTCTCCGATGAAATATCTGGCAAATCTGAAGATGAAACTTCAGAGAAATTATCGGATGAACCAATGTCTGAAGAAATCACTTCAGATGAAGATTCTTCAGAACAAAAAAAGAAGTCGAAGAAATAATTCTCTTTGAATTTGAATTAAAATCAGCTTTAAATTACATAATTTTTGTTGGCTTCGCCGTCAATCAGTATTAAGTTTGAAATATTATAATAATTTATATCCAGTGATTATCTTTATCTTGTAATGCAGTTGTAAATTACAAAATTATACAAGTGTCAGAATTACCCTTTTTGTGTTTCCGGGCCGGAAAAAGATCAAAAGCAATTACAAATGTATATCAAATATGTACTTACAAAGTAAATATACTATAAATGATCATATTTTTTTATATTTATGAATATTTTTTCCTTTCTTTCACTTCTTGATCACGAGTACCTACTATATCCGTTTCCTTCACCATATAGCAATGGTATCCTTCACCCAGAGCTTCTTTACTTATGCCATCTGCATCCGATCAGATCTAAATATATTCTTACCTTCAATAACACTTTTTATTAATTATAAGAACACGATGAATGTCGCTGAAAATGTAATTTTTTTGCTTTATATTTTAAAGGATAAAATATTCTTATGTTGCTGTTGTTAGGCCTAAAGAAAATGCCTAAAATTGACCTGTGATAGAATAATGAGATGTATTTACTTAAAAAAATGCAACATTTTAATGCATTTTTTCACTGTAAATTTAATTAATTCGTAAAATATAAATTCATACTTCTCAATTACTATATACTTTTATTTATACACCAATCAAACAAATTCAATTCACCAATTCACAATCACGATAATATTGTTTTACTGTCCACATAAACAGATCTAAACAATTAGAAAAACCCAACAATATTGATGTCATAGGTAATGGAGTTTTGTATTAGGAGCTAAGAAAAGTATGGCAGCATTTGTTTAGTGACTTTTTACCAGAAAATGGTATGTTACTCATGATTATAATGATTACTTTTTAATGTTTTGTTTATTTTTTTAAAAGCATGAAGCAGATAACACAAGCCATTTAGGCATATTTGAAAATAGTTAATGAATTAAAATTAATTTTGGTGTATATCATAAGAACAATTTTTTTTCTTTAAAAAAAGTCTAAATTAAATTAAACAAATAAGTTTGACTTCAAATTAATATTTTTTATGTATTACAAAAATAAACATATATATGTATTTCTGTTTGATCACTGGTAAATTAAAATAAAAGTGGAAAAAGTTATTAAGTTCTTTTATTCTTATATAAATATGTATATACATATTAACCTCTGCGGGAGTACAAAAATTGATGTCCGACTTTCTCCGGGGAGTGGGTTCTTTTTACATAATTTTTTTTTTCAATAAATCGATGTACGTAGATAGAAGATGTATTAAGATAGAAATTATGTTAAAATTTTTTTTTTTTTTAAATACCTCTCGGAAATATTTTTGAATTGTAACAAAATTACACACAAATATCCACAGATGTCATTGCTATACAAGTTATATCATACCAACTGACGGATGGACTTCGACATTCATTAACGTCGATACTCCTTTAAGGGAAATTTGCACCGACATTCATTTACGTTCATACTCCCAGAAAAGTTAAAATAAATATAATTATATACTCAAATCCTTTATATGCACTTTTTTATACAACAATATTAATATCAACAAGGACAAATATATAACAAGTGATAAAAAAAAACTATTTTTTTCTTTGTTGCTTTTCTTTCACGGCTAAAGCATACATAACCGGAATTAATTTCTCTAAATCATCTTGCGGGACATTGAAATCGTGGTCGGCCCAATATTCCTTAAGCCGCTTCAATATGTCTCCAAATAGTTGTTTAACGGTAACTCCATTTTGTGTCAAAATTTTTCCGTTTATACAAAATGGTGGAACAACCCATTTCTCAAATTCTTTCAAAAGTTGGAGTTGGTCAGTGTATTTTAAGACTTCAATGATATATTCTCTTGCGATATTTGGCTTGAGGTTTGTATTAAGCAGCATTTTTTGATATAGCCTGTAAGGATTAATACATAAATAATTGGGACCTTTAAAACATTAAAAAAAAACTAAATTTCTTTCATCCAACCAAAGCTAAAATTAAAGACTATTTTTGCAGAAGTTGACATAAATAATGATTTAATCAAATAATTTAATATGAAAAATCAATTATTTTACCAAACACTTACAACAAAGGTTTAGAAGAAGAGACTTTGTTCTCCCTGTGATCTACAATGAAGTAGGCTAGATCTCTATCATACGCTGAAGTCTTCAATCTACTATACAGTTCATTTACATCATCTATTGTACGGAGCAGGGAACTGAGAAGAGTCATTGGATGCAGTTTAACTTTCTTGCCGATCTCCCAAACTCGATCTAACTCTGATGTGTTGGGATCTACTTGAAGTCCTAAATAATAAAATAAAAAAATCAAATTAAAAAAAGCAGTTGACTATTAGGTCCACGCTATTAAAGTTGTTAATTATTTTTGAAATAACGAAAAACCCTGTTATATTACTCGTTATAAATTTATCATCATACCAACAACAACAAAAAAAACAGAATTTTTAAGCATAGATATCACATGTTTTGGACATTTTCAGCGAGTAAAAAGATATATTTTCATCTCACATCAGTTAGGAATTTAAAAAAATTGATATCAATTATTTGCACTACTAACAAAACCATATGTAAAAGTGACGATTCCAATATTTACAAAAGCATGGGGAAAGTGCAAGAATTATAAGTTATTGAAAAAAATACTTATTACTACATATTCGAAAGATTATTTAGAGTTACAAAAGTCAGCTGCGTTTAAATTGGTTTTGAGCACACAGGAAGACATTAATTTACTGGATAAATGAGTTATAACTTGATGAGGGTAGGATACAGGGAGTACAAGCCTTATCTATTTTCTTTGTACTTTTTTTTAGAATGTCAAATTTTGAGGACAGTTATGAAAATGTGTATGTAAGATCTAAAAATAACCCATGTATTTTCCGGTTCCGACGTGCAACATTGTTTTCAGAATATCTCCGGCGAAATTTCCTTCCAGAGTCTTCTTAAGTTCAGTCCAGATCCTCTCTCCGGAGATTCTCTCGAGCCCAGATACATTCTGACTGATTACTTGAAGAGTGGTGTCATCGTGATTATCTGGTTTCTCCGCTATTCTTCCATAAAACCTGCATTCAAACTAAGCTCTAAGGTACAAAACAATACAGAAAACTTGAAAAATAATACTTGGTAATAAGTAGTCAAATAAGGCATCGATGACAGCCAATAAATTTTTATTTGAAGAAATATTCTTTTTGATATGGGAGGATGGTCAATAAACATAATTGTCAATGACTACTGTTAACTATCGATGATTTCAAAAATAAATTGAATTCAGCAAGAATAACTTAACCTAATTTAATATAATTAATGGGCTGAAAAACATATAAGGATTGTGAAAGTTGCATTATGGAAATTTTGAGATTTTATTATCTGTCAGTTTAAAAATTGTTGACATTCCATGTGCCCTTTAGGTAGTATTTTACAAAAATGGCGCTATATAAATTATCCAAATTTATTATTATTATTATTCTCTGCGGTTTTAATGTTCCATTTTTATTATTATTGCCACTTGACTTTTTCTGGTTTTCAGGCTGTCAACTTTACTTGTGGAGAGACTTTACATATTTACCTGAAGTATCTCAGAATTCTCAAGAAATCTTCTTTTATTCTTACATCAGCATCCCCAACGAATACAATTCTTTTTGCAAGCAGATCCTCGTAGCCAAAAAAGTAATCATAAACAGATCCATCAAACCCTAAAACAAACATCACTTTAAAATTGGCAGATTTTAAGTTTACAACTTTTTTATAAACTTAAAATCTGCCAGCTGTAACCGAGAAATATTTTTTTAATTACAGTAAAATTTTATTTATTTTAAAAGGGCAATCAAATGCCATTTCCTTGATGGCAAGTAAGAAAAGTAAGAAGTCGGTAGTATCTAGATTATCTTTCAAATGTTGCAACACTGCGCAGGAGTCTGTATTGTTAATTTTTTGTATTATCTGCCAAACCAGGATAAAATGACTTTTAGGTAAGCCTATTTATCGATAACAGGTAACACAATGTTGTAAAACTGAGGTCATATGTTGTATTCAATATAGAAAGCACCGTGTAAAATGTTTACCTAGAAACATGGAGTTAATTGTCAAGTCTCTCCTGTTGGCATCTAATTTCCAGTCGGTTGTGAATACAACTTCTGCATGTCGTCCATCGGTCAGCATATCAATCCTCAAAGTAGTCACCTCAAAGTTTTCTTTGTCGTTTATCCGTGGAGTTATAGTTCCATGTTTTTCTCCATTTGAATTTATCATCCTAATCTCTTCTTTGGTGAATATCTCTTTCATTTCTTGTGGTGTGGCAGTTGTGGCAAAATCTAAATCTTTAGGTTGCTTGCCCAATAAAAGATCCCTAATAAAAGATTGTAAAAAGAAACATTCAATTATACCATTGAGCTTTATCTATGAAGTATGGTAATTAATAAAAATGTGAAGCAAAATCACAAGGGACAAAAAATATATTCGGATGACAAATGTGGAGAGAACTGTGGGTGCCTTATTTCCATGTTTCTGTCTCTATAGCATATTCAAAATTAATGTTTTTTTTTTTTTAATCTATTAAAAACTGTAGTATGAGGGTCCATAGGCATTGCTCGTGAGATAAAAAAATAATGGACTAACCCAATCAGGCGTGTAGATTTGTGTGGATTTGTATACCCATATAGACCTTAGGGCGGTAACATGTTCATTTAAAGCATATGATTATGGTTAATCAAAGTGAAATGTTGTGGTAACACATTGGTTTGAAACACACAACTATGGTTAACCTTCCAGCAAGCGCAATGTCATAAAATTTATGACAAATGCACCTTATCACTTCCTCCACCCTTACTACTTTATTGCAAGCATCAAGCTCCGAGCTATTCGAGGGTAAGTGTCTCTCTAAACTACAGGCGTACCTAGTGTGCTAAGAAGTTTTTGTTTTTCATTGAAATTTGGAGATTTTCTTTGAGCTTAAATTTAAAAAATTGGTCCTTAAAGTGTAAGTACAGTGAAACCTCTATCTATCGTTCCTCGAATAATCATTTTCCCAGATATGTCGTTTATTTCTTTTATCCCAAATTAATTTCATACTAAACTAAACCGCATCGATAGTTTCTCTATCACCATTACCGCATTTATCGTTCGAATTAAGCTGCATATTTGATACATTTTGTCTGTTTTTTTTACATTCTTTTCAATTTTGAACAAATTTTGATCAATAAACTTTTTTATTTATCAAAATTTTGGTAATAAGTATTTTTTTAAATACTATTCAGATTTGTATTTTTATTTAAATAAATTCATTTGCATCTGAAACATGTATTCTTCTTAGAATTTTAGCCTACGAATGGTTATGCAGATTGGGAGGACGGTATCTTTACTCGGTTGTATCTACTTGCGTATTGACCTCTTAATTCCGCATTCATTTTTTTCCCGCAATCATAGTTTATTTTGATAGGTCCCTTTAAAAACAATAGATCACTAACAGAGGTTTCACTGTATATGGAAATAAACTAATTTTCCTATTTATTTTTCATTTAAATCATTTCCTTTATAGTTAAATATATTTTTTCTTTATTTTAGGCGTTTTTTAACAGGAAAACATGTTAGAGTAACAGAAGAGAGGAGAAAACAGTGGAAGAATTTTTATAGTTAAAATGTTACTTTGTTTTAAAATCACTATAAATATTTTATTATAACTTAATTATAATGTCTACCGGTTTCAAAGCTAACCGCTTCTTTATCAAGACTGATTAAAGCTAAATAGCAATTTCATAACATTCATATAAAGAAAACCCAATTACCATACAGAAAACTTGATGACATAAAATTTATGACACGCGGGCGCTCAAGGGAAATTTCTCAACGCGTCCGCTGGAAGGTTAATGAAAGTAAAATGTGGTGGTAATACAAAAAAGTCACTCTAGATATTGTTCATATTTTAAATATAAGGGTTTTCAAAACCACACCAGTTATAGTTAAGACTATAAGAACTATAGTTGTGTGAAATCATACTACTATTCTTACTGAAATCTCCAAATAAATAAATGAGATAGAAAAATATCACTGAGATATTTCAATTGCCGCCAAGATGGTTGACTGGTGTTAAACAAAATGTCAACTTGTATATTGAGCGATTTATAATAGAATCAATATCACAATTTCTATATTACCTTACTGCTCCTCCAGCAATTCTTATTTCATAATTATATTTGTCAAAAAGCTTCTTTAGATCACATACTTCTTGAGAGAATATTGATTTGAATTCGGGACTATCGATTTTTAAAACGATAGGATTTTCCCTACATTTCAAATCTAAGTCCATTCTTGACCTGGTGTATTTAGATTTCAATGAAGTGTATGTTTTCTGAAAAAGAGAGTAAACACGTGAAAGTCAGTATGAAGAAATTAAATTGTTTTGACGAAGATACTTTGAATTTGGTACAAAAATTACTAACGAACGAATACACTTGCTTGGAAACTTTATGCAAGGAACACGATAGTTTAGAAAATGTTTTAAGCATAACCATAATATTCTTATTTCAAAAATATTTAAAGTTTATGCCACCCCACAAAGGTGGGTTTTGACTTATAAATAACGGCAATACACTAAAGCTACAAAACTTTTGAAGGTTTTAAATTGATAAGCTCAATATTTATAAAATTCGATAATCCGGCGAGACATGATACCGACCGATGATTATATACCAGAAATTACTGTCATTTCAAAATGACATGACATAGATTTCGTCATTGAAAATTATTTAAAATGAAAAGTAAGTACTTTATAAAATAACAAGTGACAGTTGGTTTATAGCCATAAATTCATTTATTTTAAAAATGAAGCTAGAAACATTAGTTAGTCTGTGGCAGCTAGAAAATGACGGATCTTGACAGATTGGATGATTAGTCATGTCGGCAATTTTATAGCTGTTAGTTTGGACAATTTTTTATGAATGAATGTCGGGTGATAATAGTGATTCAGAAACTGCTACGGAATCCACTGCACTGATGGATGGTCATGTGGATGAAACGCGGCCGGACAGGGCAGTCGCCGAAAGGAATCCTAGAAAACACCGCCTACGTCCCGAAGCCCCGACAAATTCTTATGGGGTGAGAATACAAATAACCCCTTTTTTTCACTTTAAAAATGCAAAACATCAGTTTTTGATCTTTTGATTATTGGTTCGCTATACAGGTTGCATAATATTGCTTTTATTTTAACGATGTTGATGGATTTTCTCTTCTTTTAGTCTGATAATGCAGCAGTACCGGACGTGACAATTGCCAGACCTTCAGGCGACTGGGTAGAACAACCAGAAAACTCCCAAAGGGAAGTGACATACGAAGAACACGAAGCAGAACTTAAATATGGTGCTAAACATGTCATCAAACTCTTTGTTCCTGTTTCCCTCTGTATGTTGGTGGTGGTTGCCACAATTAGTTCAATTACTTTTTATACTACCAAAGATGTGTATTTGTAAGTACTTTTTACCACACCAACTTTATATTTTTTTAAGTGTTTGGCTTATTCTATTTTTAAAATAAAGTCCGGAGGTAGTTATTTTATTTGATTTTCACTTGTTATTATTTTGTATTACAGTAATGTAATACCCCGTATACATAATATAATAACCCCGTATACATAACTGCGTCCTTTATGCCCATACCATCTCATACCATCTCAATTGCCTTTTCTCTACCTTACTATTGATGTCTGTTATACCTAGGGTTTCATAAATGCGTGAATTTTTTATTTTGTCTGTAAGGGACACTCCATCTGACCATTTAAGCACTACTCTACGCAGGCAGAGAAATTAAATGTTAGAAAACATTATTAAAATGATTTATAAACATTTAATTTTTATTATAGGTATCTCAACTTGAGATAAAATATCTATTGTTTTTATATGAAAATCTGGGCACCCTAGGGCCTACTGGCATCTGGCTGGCTTAAATGAAATGACACTTGTATAACATTCACCATTATGCCCATTATTGAACATCTATACTGCATTTATTTTTAAATTTGTACATATATCTTAGATTTTTTTCATAAGTAGTTATTCAATAGATTTGAAATTATAGCTGATTGTGGCGCCATAAGTTGAGAAATTTGTGAACATATATCGCTCACTCGTTCCAACAATGTCATATATCAAAAAACTTGATTTTTCAGGAGATCGTTTTTAAAGTTTAAAAATATAATAAAATGTATTGAAAATAAATATCAAGCCACTTATTGAACTTTTTACTGTGCAACGGATCTTTTTAGGTAAAGCCTGAATGTTTTTTCTACATTTGAAAAATATTTAGTATATTTAAAAAATAATAATTAAACAATACCTTTTCTTCAAAATGCAAGCAACACTTTCTGCCCTGTATTAGGTAAATATTAAGTTAAAAATATGCTCCTTTTGCTGGGATATAATACATTTTCCGGGCATTCCGAAAACATGCACAACTGAAAATTTGTGGTTTTTGATATATGACATTGTTGAAAGGAGTGAGCGATATAGCATACTCCAATTTCATCCCAATTTGAGGGTCCTATAATATTGACATTTCATCCGTAGGGTGAATAATCCAGTGTCTGATGTCTGTGTTTTTTTATGAGGTTAGTATTTTTAACTGTTTTATATTTTATTTCAGACTGTATACTCCCTTCCACGAAGAAAGTTCGGATACTGGTACTAAAGCTTGGAACGCTATAGCTAATTCTTTAATCCTCTTGGCTCTTGTGATTGTCATGACGATATTGTTAATAATGCTATACAAATACAGTTGCTACAAAGTGATACATGGATGGCTCATAGTTTCATCCCTGATGTTGCTTTTCATATTTTCCTACCTGTATTTAGAGTAAGTATACCATTGACCTAATCTAATTAATAATAAAAAAAACAAGGCCAAGGAGAATTGTATATTTGAATTCTATTTCTGAACATGTAATGGATACATTTGAACAACAGGTTATTGACATTTTCTCAAATTGTGTTGTGCTTCATACACAAAACCACGAATCCGTAGGTCCGTTGCGTTTAAAAGTGTCAGTTTGCTACTTTCATTCAAAACCTTATCCGCACTCCAATGGTGCATAAGGCACTGCATCATACAAATGCAGTTTTATTTTGATCATTAACATGAAGGAAAGGTGATCAGCCCTCCGCTTCAGATACCAATCCAGGGTAATATTGAATAAATATTAGAGTAAAAAAATCACCCGAGCATGCTGACCACTACGGAGGCGGTCAACAGTAATATTTTAATAATATTTTTAGAGTGGTTTTAAAATCCTACAATATCCCGATGGACTACTTCACGCTCGCCCTCGGGATGTGGAACTTTGGCGTGATGGGAATGCTTTGCATCCACTGGAAGGGCCCCCTGCACCTGCAGCAAGCCTACCTGATCTTCGTGGCTGCCCTCATGGCTCTGGTCTTCATCAAGTACCTACCTGAGTGGACCACGTGGGTGGTGCTCGCTGTCATTTCCATCTGGGGTGAGAGTAATTCAATCATTTAATTGGGGAATAAAACCGCATATTTTAACAAGTTGTTTTTTTTTGGAATTTATTTATTTTACTTGCAACACCAATGTTTTTAATGATTAAACGTCAAGTTTCGTCGACTGTTTTTTCAAATTTATTTTTATGTTGCTAAAAAACAATATTGTGAAGTATTTGTTGCCGAAAATGTTACAGAAATGATAATTGATCCTGTTAAATTGCCAAATGCAAGACAAATTGAAATCAATAAAACAACTACATATCGAATTTCCTGTTATAAAAAAAGAAATCCAAGTGGCGTTAGATCAAAGTTTGCTGTATTTCTTGTCAGCCTTTAAATTGGTACAAAATTTACAATTATAAAAAATATATATGTGCTAAATTTTACTAAATTTAATGTTATTGAACAAAACTTATCATATAAGAATTTAATCAAAAATTAAATTTTCAGATTTGGTCGCAGTCCTGACTCCAAATGGCCCACTAAGAATACTGGTAGAGACGGCCCAGTCAAGAAATGAACCCTTATTCCCGGCACTTATTTATTCTT
Organism: Brachycentrus maculatus; assembly: GCF_059751285.1. NCBI lineage: Eukaryota > Metazoa > Arthropoda > Insecta > Trichoptera > Brachycentridae > Brachycentrus > Brachycentrus maculatus. The sequence continues at coordinate 324,797 of NW_028280946.1, forward strand.
GTAAGATTTACTTTACTGTAACATTCATCAATATTTTTTTTCTTCTAATTTTGACTCATTGACAATGCACTGATTTCATGTTGAAGCATGTTGCTAAATAATTTACTGAAGAATGTTGAAGCGTTTTTTATATTTTATGTTTATTGGAGATAACTTTTCAACTCGATTATGTAGCATGTTTGGCAACCATGCAAATTCCTCCGGTTCAATTCCCAGCTCAAGCAACATTAAAATTGAGTATTTTTCCATTATAATTTTTAATATTATATTCTGGCTTGAACTGTAAAACTATTCATCTTGTATCTTGTCACATAATTTATGACCCAGACTTTATAATATTATTGGTATACAGTGCCCTATGCATCATATTAAAAACCTACATAGTAAAAAAATCATCAAATTAATGTTTTGAAGTTTAAATAATCTCCATTCTCTACTTATGATAAAAATCATATTTTTTACAGATATTGTTTGTAAACAATATTAAAATATGATTAATGTCATTTAAGCAAAGACTGTACTAGTAAATCTACTTAAAATTAATACAAATACATACTTACTATCTGCAAAATATCGTACTCTTTAGAACAATCGCAGTGTCCTTGGACCCCTCCGCGATGTATTTTTTTTCCAGATTATGCATATATTTATTTTAAGTAGATTTACTAAACCAAATACACAAATAAACTGGTATTTACAATGTTATTTTTAGAAAGGTTGGTATTATTTATGGAGTAACGAAAATATTTTTTTTTATCTATAATTTATTTAAGAAGCAATAACTTTGTGATATTCCATTTTAAAATTAAAATATAACTTTGATTTCAAATCACTATAAATATTTTATTATAACTTATATTATATTTCATTATAAATTATAATCTCTACCGGTTTCGAAGCTAACCGCTTCTAAATATTTATAGTGATTTTAAAACAATGTTATATTTTAATTATAAAAATTTAATCTTTTGAAAATTGTATCTCTAATTCAAAAATTGTAATCTTACAGACTGGAAATGTTTGTAAATATAATGCCAATTGTAATATGCCATAAATAAGATCATGCCCTAAATCATTGTTCCGCAAAGTGTGTGCCGCAGCACACTGGTGTACCGTGGTGATTAGTTGGTGTTCCGCAGAAAAAAGTCTAGTTTTGTGAAAATAACACAATTGCTCTAAATTTCTTAGTTTAGTAGGTGTACCTTGAATAGAAAAAGTTTTCGGAACACTCCCCTAAATAACGGCGTAATATTGGGTTAAAATGACTCTGTACTTTGTTTCAGCTACATTCATGTACAGCTACATGGCAGCCCCGCAGTCTCCACAGTCGGAAGGTAGGGACCCCCCTCTGTATCCCCCCCACCCCCGCCCCCGCCACGAGGATATCCCTCTAGCCCGCCTACGCTCGCATGCGCCCACCGGTACGCCTTCCTCCTTCACTATCACGCTTGCTACCCGCCTCACGGCACCCATCATGCGCAAACTTCCACCCAGTACAGTGACATTATATGATATCAACCCTTATCCGCACACCAATGGTGCACAGGGCACTGCATCATATAAACGCAGTGTTATCTTGATCGTTAACACACGAAGGAGAGGTGATCAGCCCTCTGCCTCAGGTACGAGTCCAGGGTTATATTGAATAAATAAATATTAGAGTGAAAAAATCATTTATATTTATTTGACATCCCCCCTGGGAATCGAACCCGCAGCCTCCAGAATGGTAGCCGAGCGTGCCGACCATTACACTACGGAGGCGGATATGATATGATATATATGATTGTAACTTTCTATCATCAAATTAAACCCATTTCTGATATATTTTTCTTTAGAATTTGGATATTCTAATGGATGGAATCATTTTTGCGTTTGAGGTGGTGTTATTAGTGTGACTTGCCTCTTGAATTGAAGTACATGGTCATTTTATTATATTATCAATACTAAATATTTTGCAAACATACATGATGATATAAAAACAGTTTGTTCAGTAATACTGTGTATTTTTTTAAAATTAAAATATACACAAATCTACGCATTCCGTGTTTGTACATGGGTGACTCGTTTGCTGAGATTATTTATATTTTTGTAATTTTTTTCAAAGAATGCAACCTCACACAAATCCTGAGGGATAACTGTAATTATATTAGAGTTATAATATATAATTATAGATTATTTCAGAATTGTGAATCTAGAATCCACTATTTTTTCCATGTCTATTTAGATTTTTTTAAAGATTGTAATTTGAGTTTTTTGTATGTTGTCATACATTTTAAGTGATTAAGGCTTGAGATGCTTGTTTAGTGATGGAATGGAATCAACATACATATACAGGAACATTTATTCTCTATTTTGCGCTTTCTCCAATTTCATTAGTAAAATGGGTGGAGGTTGGAGTCATAAAGACATGTGCTTTTATAATATCATCCTTGGTCGGTTAAAAATCACCAACTAACATATGCTGCGGTGATCTATCTCAGACAAAAAGGCGCAAACACTGAAACAAGATATTTATGTTTTTACTAGATCCAATTTATATTATTCTCAATATTATTAATATTTAAAGCATTTACTTTGTGGTTAGTCATTTTTACTTATTTTTTTTTTTTACAAAAATGTTAATAAAATTAGTATATAACCACTCACCGTTTTATAGTTTATTCTGTTCATATTTTGGGCTTTGATGTTTCATGCCGTGTTCAATGAGTAATGATTACACAAGCATTTGTTTTAGTTGTGACTTGCCTTATGGGGATGATATATTTTTATATTCATTATATACTTAAAAATAAATAAATATTTTATAGATATTTTGTGTTAATTAAATAAAAGTTATAAAAAAATATATGTTTGCATGATTGGCGCTGTGTGGCTAAAGGGTTAGTGGACATAAACATTTTACTTCTATCTGTATAAAGTATCCCGGGAATGATCTATAAAATTTTCAATGTTTATGCTATTCAATGTCCTCATTATTCATCATCAACGAGGAGTCACAAGTGGTAATCGATTCAATTGCCTCCGTAAATGATCATTGGTCACATCAGTTAACACTATCGATTTTATTGACTTTCCCTGGGGTGCTTTACAAATACATCAGGCATAAATTCATCTGGTGTTGCATGGACCTGTTTATCAATGTCTTATAAAAATATATCTGTTTGTGTTAATTTGAACAAAACAAAACTCATTTTTTGGATATGCAAACACAAACAAAAAAAATCATATCATTGTGGATATCCAAGAGTCTGTTGCTAAATTATAAAATCAAAATAAGTTTTTTCTTCCGCTGAAATGTGAGATAGTCAACTTATTCATGGGGTTGCTATTTTTCACATGTCTAACTGAAATAATAATCCACTTGTCGATGTGTTTTTTCTGTTTGTTGGTCAATTTTTTACAAAACAGTAAGGTCATTTCTGCATTTCTCATTTGCCTGGCTTCAATGCATAGTTGCTTTAAATTCCTATTTCTACATATATAATCATTATAGAAATACCAAATTGTTACTTGTACCATTACTTTTGTTCATGTTGTAATGTGTTGTCATTATTTTGAGATTGCTGTTGTCAATAGTCAATTTGCATATAGGCAAAATTTGTATTGAACATTAATTACTTATTTATGTGTTTATTTATTTATTTATAGAAATTTATATTGAGGTTTTTCTAATAGTAAATAAAACCAACTCCGATGTTGGTATTTTAATGATATTAAGCCTAATTACATCCGTTAAACTTATAAAAAAAAGTTTTGTAACCATATTAAATAAAAAAATAAACATCTTCATTGCCGACTATGCGGTATTGTGTAATCCATTTTCCACATTAGTGGTCATGTGCATGATTGGTCCTCCATCGGTGATTTACAACTGATAAAAGGAATTTTTACATAAAAACTGTTGGATCAGTTATGTTGTAATAAGAGCATATAAACCTTTTCAATGCTTGTATAATAATCTTTGATATATATTCTGAAATAAAAATTCAATTGAAGATCTTATTATGTAACACATTGTTTTCGGGAAACGCTAAAAAAGCATCTTTTACATACTGTTGATAGAATGTGGGAGACGCTTATAAGCATTCTATTTACTTACTTTTGGTAGAGCGCGAGAGAGGTGAAAAAAATATTGTACAAATCGAAATTGGGTTTGCGGATACTTGTGATTAGTATATGACCCTAAGTAGTATACTAATTAAGGTCGAAGTTGATGAAAGAACCGTGTTAACAACAATGTGTTAAACAAAATAAAGTTGGAATATGCTTTAGTATGTGGTGTTTGTATTTGCGGATTGGTTTCAGACTCCAATGACGCAGGGTTTGGCAACAACTGGGCGGAGCAGTCGGTGGAGCGTGCGGAACAGCGGCGTCGCGACATGCGTGTGGATCAGAGCGGGTCGGGAAGCGCCCGCACCCGCGCCGTGCCCATCGCCACCCAGCAGCCCGCTGTGCCCCCGCAGACGCAGGAGGAAGACCGTGAGTCTTTATAACAACAGTTCACCTCCGTATGGTCTAGTTTGGAATCGCTATTCGCACGGAACCATGCATTTTCTGGAAATGGCTCGACTCTACTGTTATTGCTTGACTCTGACTTTATAATATTTGTACGACTGTTGAGTGTGTAAATGAGAGAGCAGTGCGTGAAGTTCGAAATGTGATCATTCCATATCTCGAACATCCTACAATAGAGCTACATTTCCATGATTTCTAATTATAAAAATAAAAAAAATCCATGTTTTGTTCATTATACATATAAACTTCCATATAGCAGGAAACGCCATAAACAATACCAAAAGATAGACAAGATGGATCTTGCGCCATATGCATTCGTGAAAATATTTACCATGTTTAAACTATGTTTGCAATTAGAAGATTTTTCTAGTATATAAATACTAAATATGAGTGTATTTCCAATTTATAATACAGTATGTTCTGTCATAAATAAAAATATATATTCTGTCTTTTTTGTTGTGCTTTACCAATTGCAATATGGAAGTTCAACTGTATTAGTTCGTTTTGTGTATAACTGATATATGAATCTTCCACATTTCCAGGGGGTGTAAAGTTGGGATTAGGCGATTTCATTTTCTACAGTGTACTTGTCGGGAAGGCATCATCCTATGGCGATTGGAACACGACTCTCGCCTGTTTTGTAGCTATTTTAATTGTAAGTGTATTATATTAATTTATTATATTAGGAATAGTAAAACCTACCACAACGCATGATTATACGAAGCTATTTATTTTAATTATGTTGTTCTTTTCTCCAGGGCTTGTGCATAACATTGCTGTTGCTGTCGTTGACAAAGAAAGCATTACCGGCTCTTCCGATTTCCATCACCTTTGGTCTCATTTTCTACTTTGGGACTCGAGCCGTGGTGGCCCCATTCTGTGATGCTCTTGCCGCTGAGCAGGTCTTCATATAGCCATTTTCACATATCGTGCAATCAGTTTATATACAATTATAAAACTGTGACAGGCCAATTCCTAAATCGACTCTGCGGTAATATACATATTGTTTTAGGTTTAAATTATCTTTTTTTATTAAAATCTTCTTTATTATTAAAACATTTGTCATTTTTTAAATAATTTGACCGGCACCATCTTGGTCAAAATCATAGGCCAGTGTTCCTTGAAATATTTAAATGCATTGATACTATATATAAACTTAAAATGATACATTAAACACAACTTAATGAAAACAAACAACAGGGTTATTTGATCAATATCACCAACTGAATGATTAAAGGCTATCATTCTAGGCCATCTTGGGTGGGTCATAATTTCTTGATCAGTCTAGTATGTTTTTAAATATTTATTTTTATAGTTAATCTTATTTTAAATTGCTTTACTTAACATAAATCAACTAAAATCACAGCAGTCGTAACAATTTTATAGACACGATGGTGCATTGAAGTTTTTTTTTCCAAACCTCGCCTTAGCATAAAGATAGATACAGCAAAATTAAGTCTACTTACCAACCGAAAAGTTGTTCATAAGAGAGAAAGAGGTTGAAAACTACTACTGAAACATATTGATAAAAGGCAAATTAATACTAAGAAATGTTCTAAGTTAGCGCAAATTCAGCGTTAACCAATGGTCATCTGCATTCTCTTTTTTGTAAGTCGGTAACATCAATGTTTAAAGATTAGAAAAATAAACATGCTTTAAATAAAACCAAGATTTATCAACTGCGCGAGTAATTCGAGAAATGTAGAATTAGAATTTTTATATAGAATGATTTTTGTAACCAATTCAAGCCAGTTAACACCAACTTATGATAATTTATATCATAATATCTATGGCAATTTATATAATATTTTTTATCTTTGATATGCAATTCGATGCAGTTTGTACACATTATTTAATCTTTATACCTGTTGAAAAACAAAAAATTGCATGGATGAATAAAAATTCAATGTTAAGAAGAAAAGAAAGAAAAAAACACCTAAATTATACAATTTTCATTTTTGTAAAATGGGTACACATTATATTTGTACCTAGACATTTTTATACGTTTAACGCTCATACAAATTTACCTCACAAAATAATAATTGTTACTAAATAATTATAATATTTATATTTATAAAGGAAGCAATAATTTTTTTATTAGTTTTAATTAATATAAATATTATGTACAAATGTATTAGGTAAAGACCAACCAGAAATATTTATAAATATAAGACATTGTTCTGATGGAATTTTTAACTGATGGATGGTTATTTCAAAAGGTAATTTACTTTTAGTTGTTATAGTACAAAAATGACACTAAATAAAAGAAAGGAAAATAAGTATACCAAAATGTTAATGGTCAGCTCGCTCGGCTACTATTCTGGAGGTCCCGAGTTCGATTCCTAGAGGGGGGTCAGATAAATATAAGTGATTTTTTCACTCTAATATTTATTCAATATTACCCTGGACTGGTACCTGAACCGGAGAACTGATCACCTTTCCTTAACACATTAATGTGTGAATGATCAAGATAACACTGCATTTATTTGATGCAGTGCTCTATTCACCATTAAGGTTCGGATAAGGGTTTGAAGAAGAAGAAGATAATATAGCATTATGTGTCGGGTTGTGGTCCCGTGGCTAGTGTCGAACCGAGAAACTCTTTAGTCAGAGTTTCTCGGTTCGAACCCATTCTACCACAATTTGATACCTATTTCTAGTAATGATCCGCTTAGACTCACATAAATAGTATGAAATTGAAATATTTGTGTGAATAATAAAAACACAAATATTTCTCTCTAAAAAAAAACCATGGGATAGATATTTGTTATTGTTGTTAGTCATGGTTAGATATTTATTTAAAAAAATTGACAGTTGATAGAAATTGGTGGTGTGAGTGACATGAATAAGATGTAATAAAAACCAGACATTTTTTTTCTTACATATTTTTGGTCGGTCTTTACAAGTAAAACATTCCATCAATGGTGATAGTATTGGAAAGACACTAATTATCATTCAAGTCAACAATTTGATGTTGAAATTTTTATACTTTTTGAAATGTATGTATGGTATACTCGTACATAAATATTATAGAGGTGACTACAAAACCATATAAAATAAGTGTACTAAATAATTTTCTGGCACTAGGGGTGGTAGAAGAAGCAGAGTTGTATTCTGTTTTGTCAGTCCTAAGATTAATCTGCGAATATACTTGGAACATTTTGAGCGTATTCAAATACTTGTTCATAAATCTGGATTAATAAGTATTTGAGCACACTCAAAATGTAAATTAATTAACTGGTCAATTTATAAGCTTAAATAAATAAAAAAAATTATAATGTTTTCCAGCGTTTCTCAAGTATGTGAACATAATCCAGGATTATGACCTCACATACAAATGAAAGAATTTCTGCTTAATAAAAGCTTTCTTCATGTTTCGAGTTTTATCAATAAATCTAGAAGTTTCAAGAATTTGAGTAGTGTGGTTATCAATCATAGGTAGAATTGGTGAATGTTACACGTGTGTAAAGTGATCACTACCAGCCTATGACGGTTGTAAGCCCTGTAAATGCCCAGACTTCCATATTTTTTTCATCTATGTTGAGATGTTAAAAATAATGTTATATACTTGGAGACCATGAGTAACAAAAAAGACATTTTTAGCGCCCAGTGTCACATCTAAGTATAATACAACGTGTTTCAGGGGAAGACAATAAATTCATAGGGATCCTCCTTATAGTGAAGAGAAAAATATTTATAATTTTTTTAGAAAATTCTAATATTTTTTATTCTAAAAATTTATGCTTTACGTATCCATGATCATTACTACGCAACAGCTGACCACTGACAAACATTTCCCACCTTCGCGCCCATTCTCCTCTTTAGTGGGACGACTTTAGAAAGTAATAATACTTTTAAGTAAAATTGACTTTAATAAAAAAATTATGGTTTGAAAAAAATTATTAAGATTTCTTTTAAGATTATGCAGAGGAATATATATCTTTTAATTTTTTTTAATCTTCACTTAACACGTTGACTGCCACTGCAATTTTCAGAATTCCGGTCTAAAAAACCAATTTCATTTAATCATATATTATTAAAAACTCTTTTAAAGTACATAATTATATTTTCTGTTCATTTATTAATAAATTAGCTGTTCATGTACGCCAGCATTGATTTTTTGTTCTCTTCCCATGCGCCATCTATCCATATTAGCACTGATATACTAGGAATTTTATCGTACCTCACAAATATGGCAAGTAAACACAGTAGGAGATAACTCGTAGTCGGCGTCCTAGCAAAGAACGCAATCTACAACTTATCTCGTGTTGGAGAATAAGTATTGTATCATGGTTTATTGAAATCTCTCTACTGATTTCGAGAGACTATTCAGCCCATCAAGAAGTGATTTAAAATCTGAAAAGCTTTTATTTTTTGACATCTCATCAAAGATGAAGAAGAATATGGAAGTCTGGGCATTTACGGGGCTTACGACCGTCATAGGCTGGTTTAAGTGATCACTTTACACACGTGTAACATTCACCAATTCTACCCATTCATAAACAAGGTTTCTAAATTGGTTCATGTATATAGAACTTCCAAGAATTTGAGTAGTGTGGTTGTCAATAATGGGTAGAATTGGTGAATGTTACACGTGTGTAAAGCGATCACTTAAACCAGCCTATGACGGTCGTAAGCCCCGTAAATGCCCAGACTTCCATATTCTTCTTCATCTTTGATGAGATGTCAAAAAATAATATGAAAATAACTCCTGTAATTGGAGATAATCCAGATTTTGTGAACAAGTATTTGGACACACTCAAAATGTTCTGAAAAGCTTTAATTCACCCATCCATGGAAGGACTGCTCGTTATCTCGTTATCGTTATCTCGTAGTTGGCAGTCAATGTGTTAAATATGCGGTGCATATTATTGTTCTCATATAAAATTGTATTATAAATAATGATTCGTTAGTGACTTTTTCTAATGTTTTATCCATTCTACATACTAACATAAAAATGATGCCGTATATATTTTTTGACATTGGCAAGAATTATAGTTGGATTGATAAAGATGTTGAAGGGTAAATGAATGCTGGGATCAGATTGAATGAGGTACTGAAATCATAGCAAATAAAAGCCTAACAATGAAAGCTAAACTGGCAGTACACAACGGAGTCCCGGTACCGACACTAATGTATGGAAGTGAAGCATGGAGTTAGCAAAAGAAGGATGAAAGTAGACTGAATGCAGTCAAAACACGATCTCTCAGACGAATGTGCGGAAAACGATGTTCAAATGGTGAAATAAGGAAAAAAATGTTATATATATAAAAAAACATTATCGATAAAATTAAGAAAGGTGTGTTGTGATGGTTTGGACATCTGAAACGAGTGAATAAAGAAGGAACGTTAAAACAAATTTATGAGACAAATGTAGATGGAAATAAGAGCAGAGGAAGACCGAGGAAAACTTGGCATGATCAAGTAGGTCAAATACTTGAAAGTGGTCAGGTCACGAGTCGGAATAATTGGTGGGTATGTATAAGAAAGATGCATGCATGTGGAAGAGGGGAAGAATGTTTTGAAGAGTGTTGTGGTGTTCTATTCTCTCCGCCTTCCCATGTGGAGAAGCGGTGTGATAGTTAGTTAGCAATTTGGATTAAATATTCTTTTAAACATATGTATATATTGAAATATTTTATAACTCTAAAAATAGGGTGATCACATTTTGTATGTTTTGTTAAAAACAAAAACAAAAAACATGTGTCTTATCCTTACCTTCCATAATATTTTCCCCAATTCATTCACAGTGAAGCGCCCTTGAGGTAGTATTTTACAAAAATGGCGCTATATAAATTATCCAAATTTATTATTATTTTTATTATTACCTTGACTGTATTATGTATATACGTGATCGCAATATAATAAGTGAGTTTTGGGAAATATGCATTGAATAATTTTTTGTTAAGTTACTGATTCTATTTATTATGTAAAATAAATAAATTCTAAAATTATTCTAAATATTTTACTCTTAAATTTTGTAAATCAATATAATATTGTTTTCGCTTCACATTTGAAAAATACAGTAGACCCCCTCTTAACCGGCCTTGACGAGACCGACCCAAGGCCGGATAATGAAGTAGCCGGTTAAAGAGAAGGTAGTGAAAAACACATTAAAAAAAACACTTTCGCAAGGAAGAAAAAAACATAATTTATTCAAAACACTAAGTAAAGAGCGCAAAGCATTCCTAAAAGAGGTCGATTAAAGCGACGCTGGTTAAGAGAGCGTCTATTGTATATACATATCGCTCATTTGGTGCAATAATGACGTAATTATACTTTTTTTCAAACAAGTTAAATATGTTGAAATGTGCAGAAAGACTATTTATATCGGGAGAAATATCGACAATTGATTTTGTGGGGAAATATTGCAAGATGACACAAGTGTCATGGCGCCATTTCTGTTGCTATGTCTGAATGGCATCTACTGTAATATTCTTCCAACTTCTAACGTAATATAGAGTCTAAGCTGTCAAGTTGACTGTGTTAACCATAGGGACATAACCTTAACCAATAGGAAATTCTCATTTATAAGTTTTTTTTCTTCAGTTTTCATCAACTTAAAGAATAATTGAACTGAAAAGCAATTCCCTAAATATTTTATCTGTTTTCATATGTTGCAAGATAAGCATGAATTGTTTGTAAAAACCTATTTTATCTTTAAAATTTATGTTAACCACCCTACAATCAGGCAAAAAACTCACCTATTTTTCTATAGAATTATGAAAGCAAAGTCTGTTGTATTCATACTTGGCAAAAATTTGCCATAAGGGGATTTCAGATGGTACTTTCTCGTTATCGCGTCCCCTCTCTGTCTCATCTGTATGTGTATTCGGTACGCATTAAATATTTTTATCAAAGATATTTTTTCACGTGATACGGGTTAGTGTGGAAAGGTGCACAAAAAACTCCCATATCAAGTACAATGATGTGCGTAGGTCGGTTAAAAAGAATATGTGAGAACATAGGAAATTTAGGTGTTTTAAAACATGTTCAAAATCATGTTTTTTTTTAATGTGCCAACCCACTACATACTATGTATATATCAAAGAGTAAATTGACTTCAAATTCTGTTGATTGCATGCATTATCAAAATAAATAATTCATTTTTGTTTATGATATTACTGATCTACAAATTCAAGCCACATAAATGAGCTAAAATCGATCATAAATTGTCAATTTTAATTCTGCAATACATATTATTAATACATACTTATAAGTAATGTATTTTGCAATGCATTATTTTTTAGGTTATAATTTAAATATAATATGTAACTGTTTAGCTAGTTAAGTGAGTGATGAACCCGAATGTATATTGTCTGGTTCATTGAAAGTTCTAGAAATTAACTGTCCACTTGGATTTTGTTTCAGTTTCGGAATTTTCAATATGCCAGTTTAATAATATTTGTGTACCTAACTTTTTTATTTTGCAAAATAAAATTATAAACTAAAAACAAGAGTTATTTATTGTAGGTTAAACTGTTTTTTTTTTCATTTGTGTTGGGAGCACTTCTCTTCACCCTTAACGGAGCAATGCTACTGTCCTTATTACAAAAGGGAAATCAATGGTGCATTTATTATACAAGCATTGCTAAATTTGTTTAATTTCACGCAAAAGTGACGACAATGTGCCACAAAACGATGTATGATAGATGTGCGAATAGTGAAATAAGGAAGGAATGCAAAGCTGAGATAAGCACTATCGATAAAATTAAGAAAGATGTGTTGAGATGGTTTGGACGTGTAGAACGAATGAGTGAGGAAAGAACGGTAAAACAAATTTATGAGGCGAATGTAAGTGGAAAAAGAGCAGAGGAAGACCGAGAAAAACATGGCACGATCAGGTATGCCAAATACTTGAAAGTGGTCAGGTTAGGAGTCGTAACAATCGGCGGGTATGTATGAGGAGATGCATGAACGTGGAAGAGGCGAGGAATGTTTGCAAAGACAGAGTGGTGTGGCACTCTATTCTCTCTGCCTACTCCTGCGGGGAAGCGGCGTGATGGTTAGTTAGTAATTTACCACCAAAAATAAATGGTACGGTTATTGAGAAATGACAGCATCAACATTTTAGTCATATGGAAGAACATTATTATAGATGATATGTGTTGGAGGTGTATGCTGAGAATACCCTGGACAGCCACAGGCAGCAATGCCTCCACTCTTTAGAAACTAAATCTCACTGATAGACTTTCCTTCGTTTCCTCAGACACATTTTACAATACGTATTTGAATCACCTCCAAAGTAGATAAGAAGATTGGCTGGAGATTGTTGTGGTTGGTAGCATTGAGGGAAGAAGACCAGGGAGATCTCCCATGCACCAAATAAAATCTGCAATGGGTTTTTCATTTGTGGCAATGCTCAGAGTTGAGGGCCAGAGAGACAAGAGCAGGAGTGCCATCTTAAGAATTAATTTTGGCTGTCCAAATCTTTAGTTTTTGACTAATTTTGTTCAATTCTGTCTACATTTCACTTTTAAGAGATGCCACTTTCCTTTTCTCCATTAAAATGACACCTGTTTATTTTCATTATACATATAAACTTTTGAGCCAAGAGAGTGTATGATCTTGCATGTGTATATACTGCTTTGAAATGAGGATACATATGCTTTAAAATATTTTATTGATTTATATTATTCAATAAACTTAATTGACACGTTAGACAAATGAGTATTTTACAGATTTATTTTTAAGTAGCAAAATTTTGCTGATAAAATATTCAGTTTGTAAGTAATCTGATGTCGAGGTTGTTGTGCAAATTTATTTATATTCCTTGCTATTATTCTTTCTCAGTTGTTGACAAGTTCATTCCTTAAAAAATAATATTGTTAAATTTTAATATCTAAACTGTTAATACTATATTATCTATGCCAAATCTTGAACACTTAATTAATGATACTTACCATTTATGTTGGTTTTTCGATTGGACTTAAATCGTCATTACTTTTTAGATTTTCATGATACTCATTTGTTCATTTAGTTACAAACAGTCCCAGATCTAGCGCCCTGTCACTTACTAATAATGGATGGGAAAATACAAGTTTGTAAATTGACACTAACATATTATTCCCCCTCCCTTGTGAGCAAGTGTCTGCGCTAGTTACAAGTATTGTTTTTTATTCTTTGATACTTGAGTATGGTTTGTTAAATACAATCAATATCTTGTTTTTGTAAACATTATAAAGTGTATTTAAATCAATGGGGATTTGATTTCAATCTTGTCTCAAAGACAAATGAAGAAATGCGTAGATAATGAATTATTTCTAACTGTAACACATATTTTTTTGGTATTTTTCTTTTTTTAAGTACGAGTAAATAATGTAATGTACATAATATGACATCTTTATGATGTATTTGTATTTATATATATATATATATATATATATATATATATATATATATATATATATATATATATATATATATATATATATATATATATATATATATATATGTAGCTAAATAATTATTTTAACATAATTATATTGAGTTATTCAATATTTGAAGTATAATTTGCAGGGAGAGCACTTTTTAAAGCACTACTGAAAACATCAATAATTCTTCTACCAAGGATCAGAATAAAACCTCATTCTCATATTTCAATGTGGTTTGGAAAAACGTTATTATATTTCCAATATGAAAGGTGATTTTTCAATTTATTATATTGTCACTCGGTTCAAGCTTCTTATTTTGAATGTCAAACGTGAGATTAGTAGGAGGCATAGGGGTTCTTCCCACGTACGTATTATACGGCGAGCCATAGTAAACTTCATTATTAAATATTTGAACATCTCCAATTGCTGTTAGCGATTCATCCAGGTTATGCCAAGTTTCCAGAACGTTTCCTTCCCAGTCTACAATCAGTATGGACACTCGCTTTGGTGCGAAAATGGAAACAGTTTCAAAATGCCCAATCTGAAAACGATTGTTATTTTATAATTATTATTTTTCCATTATTTGTTGTTTGTTCATAACCATAATAATAAGAAAAAATATGATTTTTTTAATGTAAACAGTTGGTCAAAATTTGTTTTAACTTATTTTTTACTGTACTTATTTATACGTTACTAAAAATTTATATTTATAGCTTGAGTTTTTTGTTATAATCACGTTTAACTATGCGTGTATAGGGTGATAATATTTTTTTATCTGACAAAATAAAATTTGATCTCACCTTATGAGTGATTTTATCAAATATATTGACTGGGAGCATTCGACTTAGAGTCTGGAAAATTGCTTCAAATATTGACATTATATAGACAATGAACTTGCGTATCCAGGGGTATGGAGATATATATTGGAAAAAGACCGGTGCTCCGGCATCTCTGGAATGGACTAGAGAAACCATTATATACTCCGAGTTAACTTTCAAGCGGTCAGGAAAGCCTAGAAAAAATTAATGTTATGGGTTTTAATTAAATTCGTTTTTGTTGTTGGTTAAAAGATAACCATTGAGTGATCACTTTAACCAGCCAGAGAGATGAAATTTTATTTCAATCATGATAAACTCCGTGAATAAAATATTCACATATAATTCAATTTCTTAGAATTTTAAAGTTGTTCAGATGCTGATAGTGTTTTTATGGGTTATGATGCCATGTATCATCAATATTTTTTCATAATATCTTACATCACACTGCAGCTGATGTCATGCCAATGCCAAGGTCGTTATTATAAATTTGCCAGTTTTGATAAAAAATAAATTTAAAAAAATATTTTTATTTAAGCTAGGTATCTTTAATCATAGATTCTTTAGATATTGAATACCAGAATGAAGCTGGCTTAGTAACAGGATAAATAGATTTAGATGTCGATTCTGTGCAAATTTGGCATATGGATGTCATCTGAAACATCAGTAAGAAGTTCTAATGAAACTGAGCGCAATAACTTAAAAAAAATAAAAACAATATCAGCAGTATCAACACGTCTTTGGTATTCTGTAATTCATAGGACATAAGGTGTCAATTAAGGTATAATGAAATATCTCTCAAAATGGCTGACCTGGAAGTTTATCAAGAAACACTTCTGTGGTTCCCTCTTTGGGCCCCGAGATGTAGTGGCGGAGAAGTCGGCTAGTGATCATCTCAGATACCACGATAAACTTTTCATCGGGAGATATAACCACTCCAGTTGGAAAATACAGTTCGTCTTTAAGTACCAAATTGGTTTTTGTATCTTCTGAATACTTCAGCAACCTATAATCACAAAATGGCATACTGTTATTCTTAAATGACCATATTTAGAAGTAACAAAATGAATAAGCACTCCCAAAGTGAAAAAAAAATCAGTAATTGAAGAAACCAAAAATAATTCATTTAGAATACATTTTTTATAATTGAACAGGGGAATTCACTCTAAATTCAGGATTAAAAATGTTTATTTTAAAATCAATTGAAGTACATAGTTGTTTCAAAAAGTGAAAAAGAATACCTGATGAATAAATTATCATTTACCTCCCATTTCCATCCATAAACATTGCGTATACTCCATTTTGAATATCCACATTAGTAGAGGAATCTGTCCAAAAAATATCACCGTTTTGACTAACGGCGACACTGTTGAATATTTTCGGGACCTTTCCTTCAATCGAAGTATTGCGTGGGATGAGTTCGTTTTTTTTCATAGTTTTCACATTGTATCTCCATATTCCGTAATATGCATCCGCAACGATCAGATTGCCGGATTTGTCTACAGCTAATCCGAATGGTCGACCACATTTTGATTCCTCCCATTGTCCATCTAAAAATATTACAAAAATATTAAATCAGAAAATATTTTTCTGAATTCTGAGAACAAATAAAATACAAATTTGTACTTGAACATCATAATTGAACATTGACCATTAGTTCTTACTACTGCAGGGGATTGTTTTATCAAACAAATTATTTTTTAAATTACAAAACATTTGGTACTACTTGTATGGATTCCAGTGTGTGTGTGTGTGTGTATGTGTGCGTGCGTGCGTGCGTGCGTGCGTGCATGCGTGTGTGTGTGTATATATATATATATATATATATATATATATAAATGTGTGTGTGTGTATTATTGCTTTACTGTATATTGTCTTCTTGACCTTCTACCCCTATTCGCACCCATATGGTGCATATGATACAAATGTGGTAAGTATATATGTAAATATATATCGCTCACTCCTTTCAAGAACGTCATAAATCAAAAATCAACAATTTTTAGTTGTGCATGTTTTCGGAATGCCCAGAAAATGTACTATAGCCCAGCAAAAGCGGCATATTTTTAACTTAATATTTACCCGCTACAGGGCATAAAGTGTTGTTTTTGCATTTTGAAGAAAAGGTATTGTTTAATTATTTTTTGAAATATACTAAAAATTTTTAAATGGAGAAAGAACCTTCAGGTTTCACCTAAAAAGATCTGTTGCACAGTAAAAAGTTCAATAAGTGGCTTGATATTTATTTTTAATACATTGTATTATACTCTTAAACTTTAAAAACGTTCTCCTGAAAAATCAAGTTTTTTGATTTATGACGTTCTTGAAAGGAGTGAGCGATATGAAAATACCAGGAATAGTTGGTACTTCTAATTAGGACTAGGAAAAGGAAAATTACAGCAAACCAATACTTGTACTAGCTTGCATAACTTAGATACCATTCATTGGTATGAGTTTCTCGAGGAAAAACATTTGCATAAAATTCAAAAACAGATATTTATTATCTCTTACCACACTCCGTTCCAAACTTTACTATCTTAACAACTTCATCATCAGACAAGCTGACAATTTCGCCCCCATGTATTCCAGTATATAGTTTGTTATCCAGAACAACCAAACTTGCTGGTCCTTTCAGTAATCCCAAATATAAGTGTTCCGCTTCATTAATCATCGTGTTCAATGTATATGGTCCAGTTAGCTCATTAGCATCACTGATACTATAAAAAGACAAACAATTAATACATGTAATTAATACAGGTGGATTAAAAAAAAATCAATATTTTCAGCAACTAGTTACTTACTTGTAAGAATTATATGTTCCAGAAGGAGGTAAATTAGGTAAAGAGTAAAGACAAATATTAAAGATTAGTATTTTCAACAGGCTATATCTCATTTTGGGTTGCATAGTTGTTTATTTTACTTGGACTGGTCAGTGAAAAATATTTTACTTCAACAGGTGACCTCACAACAACACATTCACTACTGACTGGGTTTGAATAATAAGAGTAGTTCTTATGTAGATATCATGTTCTTTACATTTATACTGAATAATCTATTCATAAAACCACATTGTGTTTGTATCATATTTCAGGTCTTAAGTGCTCATTGTTTAGTCACTGATATAGAATATCACTGTGGTCTAGTACCATCTACAACCGCTGTAAATCACTGTAAATGAATACCTCATAATAAAAATCAATACTGGTGAAAATCTATAGGTACATATCAAATATATACTATAAGGGGTATATCACACTGTTTTTGAGGGATGCAGTACGAGAAAAAAAGCTTGGTGACTATCAGAGATAGATTGTTTTGATAAGTGATTAGTTTTTTTTTTTAAAAAAGAAAAATATTTGTGTTTTTATACAAGAATACTTCAATTTCATACTATTTCTGTGAGCCTAAGCGGCTCATTATTAGAAATAGGTATCAAATTGTGGTAGAGTGTGTTCGAACCGAGAAACTCTGACTCAAGAGTCCGCGACACTAACCACTGGACCACAACCCGACACAAGATAATAAATATGCCTGATTAGTATTATAGTAATCCATTAGAATAGTATTTTCGGGAAATGGTTAATTGATGGTTTTTGATTTATTTTGAATCAGCGATGACAATGGATATATTTATCTAAGATAAAAATAATGTATTTATATTATGCTAATGTCGAGGGCTTCTGATTTGAGGTCTTCCAAGTTGAAAAAAGTGATTTTTTTGTAATTTCAACATCCACAATCATGATACCCTGATAATGGAAAGTCTATGACGTTAATTTTTTATAGTATTAATTTTTATAGTCTATAAATTTTTTTTCTTCAACTGTGCTCCAAAATATTTTATTTGGGAGACCTAGGTAAACCAAATTAATTGCGGTATGGTAATTTATTTTTTTTTATGATAGAAATATAAAGATTATTGAGTCCCTTTCTTTTATCTATGACATTTCTCAATATGTCAATGTCATTTTGACATTTCCTATTTTATTCAGAAATAATTGCTCAGGAGGTACATTTTACTGTCTCCAATCTGATTTTTTAATTATTTTTAAAATGGCATTTTCCGGTGGATATGATTGGGATGAACATAATCGTCAGACGGTAATGCAGGGACAGCAAGCCCTAGAAAGGACATCTCAAAGTTTAGCAAGATCTCATGTGATAGCCATCGAGACTGAACGAGTGGGAACTGAGGTAATGTTATTGTTTTTTTTTTTTTAAATATAAATTCGAATAAAATTTATAGAATTGCGAATTTACTGCATGATTGCTGGATCAATTATTTGATTCATCTATTCATGGTTAGTTCACATGGTATTAAATTAGAATAACACAACTAATACTTTGTAGGACTGAATAATTTTGTAATAAGTGATTAAGTATTGCCGTATGAACTATAGGGTGTGGATAAGGGTCAGAAGAAGAGTGCACTGTTATTTGAGAATAAGAAGAGTGAAAGGGAAAATTGTCTTTATCCAGTCAATGTAATTGTTTCATAATATTAATATTAATTAAAACAGTTCCGGATTATGTGGACTTATAAGAACTGTTCTGTAGAACCGCACAAACATTGCAATCTTCAAACATCTAAAAAACATTTTTTTTAGATATACCTTAAATAATATTTTTTTAAACTAGGCTATGGTGAAATTCATAAAAAAAATCAAAACAATAAAGAGGTTTATATGAGAGCCTTCTGTATTGCGACATTTTCTATATTTCGCCTTAAGGTGGGGACTGACCAGAGCATTTTGTCGTAACGTCACTCGCGGCTAGCATCTGAAACTATGGATGGAGCGCTCGGCTCACTGTACTGACTATACGAATGTCAGTCCCCACCAATAGACGAGCATTCATATTGTTTGAGATTGGATATTAGAACTCTAACCAGTTGTGGAAAAAAGGTGTTGGAAATATCTAATGGTCACCGATGACTTTATTTATATTCAGCGGTGTATGTTTTTTCTCCAATTCTGATCCTTTCTTCAGGTCATCGGAGAGCTGGGTGAACAGAGAGAATCTCTCCTCCGCAGCAAGAACAGGCTGGAGAATATGGATGAAGGATTAAGTAAATCTAAAAGACTTATCAAGGCCATGGGACGTCATGTCTTTTATAACAAACTCCTCTTGATTTTAATAATCTTTTTGGAAATAGGAATTCTCGGTGCATTAGTTTTTATTAAATTCTTTCGCTAATAGCTAACTATCAATCTCTTTTGCATATTTTTTTTCGTAAACAAAGATTAAAATAAGTAATTATAAGAATTAGATATGTAATCAATAATATGTGATAATTAATCTATTTATTTAGAGATATTCTTTTGTGTAAATATCAAACCTTATAAAAAGGGTTTTTGTCTTTTTATAAAGAGATCCACTTACTGATGGATTGTAAATTCAATTTATATCTTTAAAAAAGTGAATTATAAATAAATGCATTGTTTCTATTTTCATTTGTTCTTTTAACATGTTCACTGTGGATAAAATAATGTCATATAGATAAACTTTAATTTGCAAATTTTTAAAAAACTATAACTTTATTTAAAATCAAATTCTGCTTTCTATTTAAACATCATAAATAAGTGTATTTCTTCGTGTTTTCAAAACACATAAAACTGGCTACAATCCTTATCTTATTCAACACGACTTCTGTGTTCAATGTGTAGCTGCAATATGGACAAAGGAGCCGTGTTCAATGCACAGAATGTATTAAAAGGACAGTTGACATAAGTGGATTTAATGCACTTCAATTTGATCATTCCAAGGTTTTGTTCATAAAATTTTTGGATAAATCAATATTAAAAATACTGGAATTATGAAAACAGTATTTATGACAATAATTAATTTACACATAAATCTACAAGGAATTCACTTTGAAATTGTTATCATGGAGTTAGTGCTATCTCAAATTATTCCAGCCCGGTTGATTCAGACTCTCTAGAAGACTGAATTCCCTCCAATTTTTATGCCCTTTCTAAATAGCTCTTTTTTGTATAATTATACCACATATCTTAATTAGTGCTGGAGTTTCAGTCCAAATATGTAGTTCTTTTTTCAATTCATTAAATTTTTTAGTGTTTGTACTGATTTTATAAAGCCTTTATTTTCTTATTATTAAACGATTAGTGAAGATTGTAGCGTATGTTTTATATGAAAAAATTGATTGTATTTCAAATATATGTAAGTTAATTTTTAATATTTTTACACTTGATAGATTAAGATAAAAATATTCCCTTCATTAAAGGCCAAATCTCCAATGAGGATTTTTATATATTGGAAACTATATTATTTGATTGGATTGTTTCTGTTAATGTATTATAAATTATATTTAGAGAAATATAATTAACAAACAAATGTAAAATAAGAAAATATTGTAAAATTACAGTTAATTAGAGATAAAAAATAAAGTGTTTGTTTTACACCATATAATTTTATGATTTGAAACTGGCTAGAAACTGATCATCTTCCCTTTTGCAATTCACAATCCAGATTCCAGATAATGCAATATATAAACCAATGCAACATTAGATGAAAATAATGAAAAGACCGACAATCATCATTTCCATTTACCATTGGTGTAAATAATTTAATACTATCTATTTAGATATTTATGAAGCAGATTATTACTCTTTGTTGGGAAATTGTCACCAAATACATAGGTAATACATAATGATTTATTATTAGATTAAAACCAATATTTTTAGCTTTTCCACTTTTTTATAAAAAAGTGGAAAAGCTAAAAATATTGGTTTTAATCTAATAATAAATTAAAAATGCAATTCCATCACGAAGTGTCAGTGGATAATATAAATCTATTAATACATAATGGCTTTGTTTTAGTAACTTTAATTTTATTATTTATGAGCAACTTTTTCACATTTTTTTTGCTCATTATGCGAATTACTCGTTACGAGAGGTTCCACTGTACTTATCCACTAATGTGGATCTTCTGAATGACCAGATCTCATCCACCTTTATAAGGGCCTTCCATTTCCATTTCTGCTATTCTCATTTTTATTTCCCGTATAGCAGTAATGTTATCCACCTTCACTTTCATTAACTGCATCCCATAAAACCATATTTCAAACCTATTGGTTTGGCCGGTACTTGCTCGCACTTCATTTGAAATTGGAACGACTTCAAGTGTAAGTTCGCCAGTAGACCCCAATAAAACAAAAGTACCAATTAGTAGCGATTTTACCATACTCCGCAACGGACAAGTCGTAGTGCGACTTGTCCTCTGCGACCCGTTTTATTGTACCACCAACCAGGACAACCAATCAAGAGAAAATCACCTTAATCCCAGCGGTGGATCAACTCCCAACCAAGAATAAGAGGTCAGTTGCTTTATTTCATCTGTTGTGTTAGCATTTGTCGGAATCGTCGTCCCTTTGTCTTGAAGGTTCTGATGATACATCATCGAACTAACTTGAGGGTATTTCACGACTCTAATAACGATCACCATATTTCACTTGTTTAGAATTAACAGGCAGAATACGAGATTCTCCCTGTATTTCGAACGTACGTGTCGGTGCCATGTGGTGGCCAATTATTTGAGGACACCTGGTCCTCAAATAATTTATTTCAAACTGTATGGAAAGCACCGGTCCCACGTGTTTGTTCACACGTGATAATAACAAAGGTCCTTCGAGTTTTCAGTTTTTTTTAGTTTTGTTTCATACTGTAGCAAAACCACCTATTATTTATGAATATGAAGCATAGGACTGATCGCTCTGTCTTCACGTAATCACAATAGAGTTAATACCACAACGATTTGAAGTAGTGCCCTATGCACCCAAGTGGGTGAATAGGGCAAGAGAAGAGGTAATTATGATACATCAAAATAAAACACATTTTGTAATTGTTTCATTTATCGTAATATTGCCATATTGTAATAGTTCTAAAAACAAATAGTAGCTTTATTCTAATTTAATCCGATAATTAAAATAATCAAAGGAGCATTCTGATTCAGGAATTAGTACATCTCATCTTCATTCTCCTGACTATCTGTATAAACTTTTGCACTAATTTTACAGGAGAGTTTTTTTTTATGTTTGCCATTATGAGCATTAATTTACACTTAAATGCATATGTATATCTTAGTCATAAAGGAGAAAGTGACCAAGTGCATTTTTTACAAAAACGTGATCATTGACTATTTGATATCTTACTAGCTTAATATTGCCCTGAAAAAAATCTAAAAGATTTTAAACTTGAAAGTATAATACATTGACTTGTTAAAAATGACTAAACATTGGTGTTTATTTTCTTGCCATGCAAAAGTGACTTAAATGGCCCTCCTGAACATTTTACATTTTGTTAGTTGGTCACTTTCTCCTGTACGACTACGATATGCTTGGTAGCAGTGTATAAAAAAGTGGTTATTTATCAATACAGAGTAAAAAGGTTGAAAGATTGAACTTTACATTAATTGAGCCAGTAACCTGTCCATGAGTGAGTTTTTGCAAACAAAACTGTATCTGGGTAGTGAGTTTTTTAAAAACGTTTTATAAACTACATATAATAGTCAGTACAATAAAATATAATAACATATTTTCTTGAACAAAAAAATATATATACACAGAATTTATATTAAAATTATCTGTGTTTGATTTCATAGGTTTTCTTTTCCAGTGTCGTCCAGATAATAGTGTCTAAATACAACCACAGGTGGCAGTATAAGTACAATTTTATAAATAAATGTCACCGGGCTTCAGTTATAAGCACGAGTGTGCATGTATGCCCATACTCCTTTGAGGGAGGTTTTGTTTGGATGACCATGTGCGGCCATTATCCCAGACAGGTTAATTTTAAAATAAATTTGAATTTTTTTCAAACACTTGTCACCTGTTAAATGCTGAAAGGTACAGGGCATGATACTGAGAACGAATACCCTTAGCTTTAAAAAAATGTGATGCTAAGAAAAATTCTGCAAAAATAACAGTAGTACCAAGGGGAGCGACTATACATATATAATACGTACATGCTATGCCATTAGTATTTGAATAATTAACCCCTTTTCAAATAAATTTATAATATTTCCTATAAATCTTTTTAATTCATGCATCTTATATGCAGCCCGACGAGTGTGGATTTGCAGCATAGATATACTAATTGTTTGTGTATAAATAACATATTGTGTGCGAAATTTTCATATTTGAAGATCAATGAAGCCAATATCTTTTTGAGATCATACAATAAAGATTAGACATTAAAGTTAAAGCTCCGTAAATTCAAAAATGATAGTGTGAAATTTGTCGTATGAAATTTAATACTTTTTAGAAAAATACTGAACAAAATATAATATGTAATAGTATAATTCATGTAAAAATATTTTCAGTTATAACTTATAAAAAAAACACATAAAAAAGTATATATACATACTTTTATTTTTAATTTAATGAATAGAAATATGTTTTTAAAATTTTGGTCCCTTTTATTCCAAATCAATGAGTTTTTACCTATAATTAGATAAGATAACAAAGGAAATCTACAATCCAAGTACCTGTGAAATGAAATACAGTTTTATAACTAAGATAATTAATTTAAGTAATTACTTGAAAAACAAATTAAATTAAAAAATGAAAGATGAGGCATGTATGAAAAAAAAAACTGAAATTGCATGCGGATGTGGTATATTTTAGCATTGTTTCATATCCCCATCTGTGATATTAATGCCGAGTTTTAACTATGGGTACATGAAATAATACATCATAGAATAACTACGATCTTAAGTACATTAGCATTAGTAAAAATAATTAATATTAACATGATTTTCCATAACTACATATATATATTTCCTAACATAAATTGCCACTAAAAATGTTCACGCAAAATATCATTGTGTGAATACAATACAAAAAAACTCAAAATACATATTTATATAGGGTAAAATGAAGAGCGTGTAGTTGAACTCCGCCAGTAATTTGACACTACTGATTTCATTTGTAAAAAATATGTTTTATCTGGTATTAGACAGATAATTGAACTAAGAAAATACTTTCTGTAGGAATAACAAGGATTTTGTGTAAATGTCTGCTAGTTGAGTTACCACAGTTATTGGAGTATCATAATTAAAATACTTAACCTTTTCGGTATGGACTTAAATGAATGTCAGTGCGAATTTTCCTCAAAGTAGTAACGAAGTTAATGAACGTCGAAGTTCGTTTGTCAGTTGGTATGATGTAACTTGTTACTTGTATAGCGATGACATCCGTGGATATTTGCATGTAATTTTGTCATAAAATTAAACCCAGAGATGGGGAGTTGTATTTAAAAAAAATATTTTTACGTAATTTCTATGTTCATAATACATAGATTTAGTGAAAAAAAAAATTTAAAAAAATCATGTAAAAAGAACCCACTCCTCATAGAAAGTCGGACATCAATTTTTGTACTCCCGGAAAGGTTAATAAATCATTTACCTTTATATTGTAAATCATTTAGTTAGTGTGTTACTGGATATTTAAAAGTATATTTTATTTTTCAAAATAAGTATGTTTATATGTAATTGTTCATGGGTTTGTTCTATAAGAATTATAAGTGTTAAAAACACTATTGTATATATTAAATGTTGAAAATCAAACACTAATTTTTTGAGTCTAGTAAATTATATTTTATTGTTAAAAAAATACATAAAAATAAATTATGTGACAATTGTTTCGCCTTGTTTTGGCATTTTTCAAATAAACGTCGAACATTCATTTCAAAATGCCAAAACAAGGCTAAACAATTTTCTTTTTTAACAATCAAATACAATTTTAAAGACTCAAAGAATCTGTGTTTGATTTTAACATTTAACCCTTTCCGGTCCCCCAAAATTAAAAAAAATCTAGGTAGACAGTTACATTCCAATTGGAAGAAAAATCTTTTGTCCTCTGCTCCACATACTGTTGTAATAGATACGAGTGACAAAAATGTAAGCTTGGAATTTAAATAAATAATACTTATGATGAAAAAATGTGGGACCTAAGAGGAAAAAATCAATGTCGATTGAGATTTGACATTGGACCAGTAAGGTGAATACATAAATTAAAATGGATTTCTACAAATTAAACGCCAAATCTATAAATAGACAATATTGAATATCTCTAAATCTGCAAGATTACTTGAAATTAGATGTTTAACCCTTAGCACGCCTTAAGTATGATTTTTTTTACCTAGCACCAATTACTTGATTGATTTGTAAAATATGTATATGTATCAAAAAAGGGGTCTCACATTACTTTTGTATTGGAACATTGTATAACGCTTAAAAATTTATATTTTATTAGAAATTCCATCACATAATGTCCAGCCAAACTCAACATTAAAGTTGGGGTAGTAAATACCATGCTGAGCCACATTCAAAATAAGTGTGTTAAGGGTTTAAACTTTAGAAGGTTCTAAAGTGTAAAAAAATATACCTTAAGGAGTAACTAGCTACTCTGTTTACCCTATGTACATTATATTAACTGGCATCAAATATTGAATTCACATAGTGATATGTTGAATATAACTTAAAATAAAAGCTGATTACATATTTTATATTGCTTGAAATACATTTAAATTTATAAATACTGTATGATGGAATTATTATTATTGCTTTCCACCAATGATATACGTATAGCTCAACATAGAACATACAACACACCAAATTTATTTATCCATTTGATTTATCTTACAACATATTATGAAGACTATTTGAGCCAAATAAAAGCCTGCCAACTTTGTAGACCACTACAGAATACTTCAGTTTTAATATTCCTAAGCAATCGCAATAATTTGGCCAAGTATATTATTTTCTAAAGATTTAATAAAAACATAAGAAAGGATTCAAAATAATAATTTCAATAACTCCAATCATTAGTAGTAAAATATACATATGTATTTTTAACATACTTATTGGAAGACCTTTTAAAACAGTACAATTTTTCGTTCATAAAATATACTTACTGATTACTGGAATAGTAAATTATCAAAATATAATAGTTTGCAAGATTTAAAAAAAAGGTCATGAATAAACGGAATAACAAATCAAAAATTATCTTAACCATATCCGCTCCCTGTGGGAAGTATATGAAGTCCACAAACTATCTCTAGGCTCTTCTGTCAGCTGCCAGTTCCATTGCATCCTCCCAAACCGGGTCCATGTCCAGAAAACTGCCGACGAATTGTGCCAGCGGTGAACTTCCTAGGTGGTGGAAACCTGATGCCTTGTAAAAGAGGCAAGCTTGATTAAGGCTCTCGGGAGGCATGCAAAGTACATGGCCTAGCCAACTGAAGTGCCTTTTCTTTGGGAAAGTTGTGACTATGAGTTGCTGCATCCTACGCCATATTTTCTCGTCCCTCACAAAGTCAAACCAGCGTACTCCTAAAATTCTTTGCAGGCATCTATTCTCAAAGCTGAGTATATGGCTGCTCTGGGCCCGTGCAATGTGCCATGTTTCACAGCCATATATGTATAAAGTTATCATCAACAGAGGAAAGTCGTGTTGTCACACTTTGATGCAACTCTCGAGAAGGTCACGACCAAAGGATGCGTTCAGGGATCTTCCTGCGGACCGAGCTTCTGGAACTACATCTTGGATGATGTACTCCAGAAAGACTTGGGCCAGGGGGTAGAACTGAGGGCATTCGCGGACGACCTTCTCTTGACGGCTGTGGCCGACAGCACGACGGATCTCGAGATAATGACGGATAACGCCCTGAAAACCATCACTACATGGGGAATTAAGGCCAAACTCCATTTTGCAGAAGATAAAACGAACGCGATGTTTATTACCAGACGAAAGGACCGCCAGCCGGAAATATACATGAACGGAGTCCGGTTGCAATTCGTAGACCATTTCAAGGTTTTGGGCCTCACCATAGACCGCAACCTAAATTGGTCTAAACACGTTGACAACGTTTGCAAAAAAGCAGCTGGCATCACGAACAAACTCTTGAGAGCCGCCAAACCGACATGGGGAGCGTCACCGGAAGTTATGCAGCAAATATATATAGGCGCTGTAGAACCTCTGATAACATATGCCTCAAGCGTGTGGGTGGAAGCGGTTCGCAAGAAAGTCATCAGAAAGAAACTGGACTCCATGCAAAGACATATTGCTATCAGGTCATGCAAAGGATACAGGACAATCTCCCTTGTTTCAGCTCAGGTTTTAAGTGGATTTATGCCACTCGATCTGAGGATTAGAGAGCTTGCTGAGGCATACGCAGTCAAGAAAAGCCTTATCTTGCAGGACCTGCCGGAAGACAGATTCTACCAGGGAGTCGGAGACTACTTCTCCCTCCCTCATCCAGCTGAACGACTTTCCATAGATCACGGCTACGATGACCAGACTCTACTTGGGACATTGCAGGAAGAGTTGAGGATATTCACCGATGGTAGTCTCTTGAACGGCAAAGTAGGTGCAGCTTTTGTACCCTTCGATGGCGTGAGAGAGCTGCCTTCGAGGAAGTTGAAACTCGACGACTTCTGTTCTGTGTTCCAGGCGGAACTTTATGCGATCAAAGAAGCCTTGTTTTATGTTTTGAAAAAACCCCCCAACAGATGGAAGCAGATAACGATCCTGACAGACTGTAAATCTGGCGTCCACGCAATAGCGGACCGAAATTCGATCAACCCTATTGTCATGGACATCAGAACAGATATTCAAAAGTTAAGATGCAGACACCAGAATGTGTATATCGGCTGGATAAGGGGTCACTGCGGTATCCTAGGGAACGAAAAGGCGGATGAAAAGGCCCGGGAGGCAACACTCAAGAAGACTGCCCCTGACTATGCCAACTTCCCGCTAAGTTTTGCCAAAAGGAAAATTAGAAGCAGGACCCTCCAACTCTGGAACGATCGTTATTTGAACGAAACCACCGGAAAGGTAACCAAAATGTTCTTACCAACCATTTTCCATGCCTTTGATTTCAGGAGACTGCAGAAACCTGGCTTTGAGCTCACTCAAATCCTTACGGGTCACGGTGGGTTCATGAGCTACCTACATCGTTTCAAGATCTCCGAGATCGACAGCTGTACGTGTGATGATGAGACACCTCAAGATGTCCCTCACCTGTTGATGCTTTGCCCCCTTTTCAGCTTTGAAAGACAACAGCTGGAGGCGCGTTGCAGGAGCCTGGGTGAGGATCTATCCAACATCGAATCCGTGATAGTTCATAAGGAATTGTCACGAGAGGTAGTATCATACATGATAAAAATAGTGAAGGACATTGGTAACATAAACCAAAGTAGGACACAAAATGCCGAACCCTCTTCTAGTGGAACGGAAGGTCTGCTGATGACAGTCAACAGTCCGCCTTCTCCTGAGGAGTTTTACGTGGTTTCCTCCCAGCAATGAGAAAATGCAGAGAAGTTCCTATTTGACCCACACTAGATGATCCCTCCTGTTCCCAACACAGATTCAAATAAAAACATATTTAATTAGCTAGAAGAAACAAAAATCCACTAAATGATCTATAAACCTTGTACATAATAAGCAAGGTAAATAATAAATGCAATTCCCATCTAAAAAAAAAAAAAAAAAGCCATATATGTATGTGTAAGAGAATAGAAGTGATGCAGGTATTATATAGGCGGCATTTAATCTTCACTGAGTAAAAATTAGCCTTCATACTCTTGAATGCGGTGCCCGCAAGACCTAAACGCTCTCCTAGTTCTCTGAAGACTGATTGAAATCAACTACACAACATTGACTCGTTCACCTGAAAAGCGTCTATTTTCACAAGTCTTTGGCCTATTCCATACAGGCGTTCATGTGGACATGCGCATTTGAGATACATAGAATTGGCATTAGGTATTTATATACACACGCATCTTCTTAGATCAATCGCTTTCGCTATCACAATGCAGCAATCGTTTTAGTATGTATGAAGGATTTCATTTACCTTTTATCATATTAAAGAAAAGTATAAAGTGCGCTATGTATTACATATGTAGTTTATGGTGATGAATGTATATAATAATCTAAAATTTAACAAATAATAAAAGTAGATCTATCTATAAAAAATCTTAATGATTGAACAGTACAATAATTTGTATACAATAAGGATATATCTAACAATTTTGATTAGGAATTTCTTGAATTTTTCAATATCTTTGAAATACACAAAAATTAAATGATTTTTTAAACCACCTATGTATGTGGCCAGATAATAAGTACCTACAAAAAACATTCCGATGCGTACGGTAAAACGTTGAATCAAAAAACAGACTTCAGTTGTAGCTTTTTTTTTTGACCAATTTTTCAGACCAAAGATCAATTTTTCTAATAATACTGAGAAAAATAATTTAACAAATCTTCAAAGACTGCATATTTTTGATGCAAACAGGGAAAAAGAAACGACTGAAAAAATTAATGATAAAAAAAAATATGATAAGAAAATCGAGCGTACATGATTAATAAAATACATACATGTAAGTATGGTTGCCAGCTAGATTACTCGTTATTAATTATTACCTGTTCTAATATAGCTGGCAAGTTGATATAAAGCTGCTTCACTTATATTTAATGCCTGATGACACAGTAACTGATGGTGTAGTACAAATTCGTTGCCATCTTAAGCGATTGTCATTATTGGCCGGTTATGAGCTCCGTCCCAAGCGCAGCACGTTGAGAATGACCTCGTCGACAGTTTGAGTCTCGAAGAGCGACTTCATAGCTTGGTCGTCAATGACCACAGTGAGCAGCAGCTTGGCGTTCTCCCGCAGACGCTGGGACCTCCCCTCCACCTCTGGGGCGGCCGGAGAGTGACCGCACTTGACAATCAGCCCTTCCAGGATCTGGGCACACAGATTAGTGTATCAAATCAAATACAGTCAATGTTGAAAATATGTAGAAAAGAAATAAACTGGAATTACAATTTTTACAATGGCAACACCAAAAATGTTGCCAACAGAAAGTGCAAATAATACATGCATATGTATTAGTCTGATAAAAAAGGCTAGAGTTTACTTATAAAGTAAAAAGTTCCCAGTCTGATACATGAAAATAAAAATAATACTGCTGTAGATAAACATTTTTTTAATGGTACCGTATCTGCACAAAAACCACACCTCATAATGACAATATTACTATCACACATGACTAAGTCCTAGTGTAAAATAGATGTGTGCCATGCATTTTTTTTGCGGTTGATGCTTTTCCTAAAGCTACAAAAAAAAATTAAGATCAATTAAAATAGTGATTGTACAAAATTCACACTAAGCTATTTATTTTCTATTCTTATTCTTGTTTGTAAAAAAAAGCATCACTGTCCAATATTTTTATTTTACTAGTAAATTTCAATATCCTGTATATTATCATTTCTACATATGTTCATTAGACAAATCGATTAGTTGATCATTTTCACCGCTGAGTGGAATGAACAAAATATATCCTTACATCGTCAACAGTTTGGTTGGACCAGTTATATGTCTCAAAGTTCTCCTTGTCTATGAGCAGATCAAGGAGTTCTTGGATGCTGGTGGCCAGGTATTCTTCTGACAGAGGAATGTCCACTATTTCCACCTAAAAAAAATCAAGGTTTATTATGTTAAACATATAAGTCATTAGGTTAACAAGATGGACTCCAATAATTTTACAATGGAGACCTTGGGAGAACAAAAGAGGTGTTGGAAGACCCCAAAAGAGATAGTCCGACGACAAAGTCGCTGTGGGGGGTAGAAACTGGCTGCAAGCAGCAACCGACTGGAAGAAATGGAAAGGGGAAGAGGCCTTTATCCAGCAGTTGAGGACAGAAGGCTCATGAAGAAGAAGAAACAACAAGATATCTAGTTTAATCATAAATAAAACACTTCATTTTTTACCAATTGAGTATTATATTGTTACGACTGGTTTAGGAAGCTACAGATGCTTCCGAAACTGGTTGTAACAATATAATACTCAAGTGGTAAAAAACAAGTGTTTTGTTTATAATTTAATCATGTCTTACCACAAAGTAAATGCCGAAACAATATATAACATAAGGTATCTTGTTGTCAACTATCATTAAATTGCAGAAGAATGCACGTTTGTACATTGTGGAAATGTGAGTAATGTGGAGTAGCTTACTTCAACATCTTCAGAGGAGCCAGCAATTTGTACCAGGGTTTCTTGCAAGTCTATGGAATTATCAGCCCCCTTGCTGGTAGATCTCAACTCTGCATTAGACTTCTTATTACTCTGACTCTTCAGTTTCGACTTGAGGCTATCGATCTGAAACAAAAAGGATATTGTCATTTCAATCTCATACTATTTGCCATTTAACACATATAAATACATATAAAGTAATATCAAAATTCACAAATTTTTGAAAACCCATAACATTGTTCAAAATCAAATTTACTACGTATTTAAACATAATAGATAAGTGTATTCCTTAAAATTTTCAAAACCAGGTATGAATCCTTAACTTTATTCAACAAGACACCTATCAACACGTGGCTGCAATATGTGTATGACCACGAGAGTCGTGTTCGACGCGCAAATAAGTAAATATTCCCTAGTGAAGAGATTGTTGTATTTGCTCGAAATATTCCTATTTTATACAACATATCTGACCGATTGAGAATAACATAATAGAATACATATTCACATATTTCTAGGTCAGTTTCACTTATTAACTGATTAAGCACTATATTGCTCATTCGGCGCAACAATGGCGTAATTACACTTTTAGAAATATTACAGGAGATGCCATTCAGACATTGTAGCACCAGAAATGGCGCCATTTTACTCAATTCTACAATGACACTCGCGCCATCTTGCAGAATTTCACCACAAAATAAATTCTGTCGATGTTTCTCCCAATTTAAATAGTCTTTCCGCACTTTTTGACATATTTAACTCGTTTAAAAAAAAAGTGTAATTATGTCCTTGTTCCACCAAATGAGCTATATAAATTACACTTGGAAGTGTTTTATTCAGAGGCAATCTAACACGATGACATTTTAAAGGCATTGCAATCAAACAAATTATTTATGAATATAAAATGAAGAAAAAAAACCCTTTTGAATAATAATTAGTCCACAAACGTTCTGAGGAGTAATTTTTTTATTTAAAAAGAGAAATATTTGTGTTTTTATTATTTTCACAAATATTTCAATTCAATACTATTTCTATGAGCCTAAGCGGCTCATTATTGGAAATAGGTATCAAATTGCGGTAGAGGGGTTCGAACCGAGAAACTCTGACTTAAGAGTCCGCGACACTAACCACGGGACCACAACCCGACACTAGTAAACGGATGACCTCTTTGAGAAGAACTTGATGACGTCTAGCTATAAGCTTAAGTGGATAGTTGTGGCAGTTACCTCGAGACTCTCGGTAGTTTCGGTGACCTGCAGCAGTATCTCCTCAGTGATGTCCTGGGAGTGGTTCCGGGTGCTGCCTAAATCCACCAGATTCAGTGCAGAGTTGGTGTTAGCCCGCTTCCCCTGCACGAGGTTTAGTTTGGACTTCATCAATTCCAACTAAACCAACAAATAAAATGATCTTAAAAAAAAATACAAAGAAAAACAACACCTCATTGAAAAATATATCACAATTTTGAGCGCTTTGCAGAAAAAAAAAATAGAGAAAAAGGAAGAAAGGTATGAACAGTATATCCAGAACCCAGCTAGACCAAAAAACAACAAATCTTTTGCGGGTATTGAATCTGCAATGTCGGTTTAGCCTAAAAAAGGAATGGACTTAAAATTGTGTAACCAAATGAGGGTTAAAATAAGGAAAGAAAATACAAAGTATAGTGACGCTAACCTTAGCCTTCCTGGCTTCCACAAGCGCCTCCTGATACTTTTCCCGGTGGCGCGAACGCAGGTGGCGGAGCAGGCAGTCGAAGCGGATGAAGGCGCTCACGCACAGCGGACAAGAGCGGGCCTTCTCCCGGCGGTGCGTCTTGGTGTGCGTGGCGAGCAGTGCTCGCGTCCGGAACTTCTTGCCGCAGTTGTCACACTTAAACGCTAAGTGCACAAAAAAAATCGACACATTAACAGTTTGAAGATTTTTTGGCAATATTTTTGCTCGTTATACCCGAAAATTAGCTTGTTATGACCGTTTACAAATGTATGGAGAAAATCACAAGTAAAATGTCAATGAATTTTTCCTCGTTATATCTGAGATCTCGCTATATCCGTGCTCGTAATAACCGAGTTCGACTGTATGTATCCTTTACAATTATACAGTATTTCAATACGGAGTTGAATTCTGAACCCTCAAGATCAGCACTATGAACCGATTAGAGGTATTCGACTAATACTACGCATTCCATGGACTGATGGTTAGCAATGCAAATGTTCCCCAAAGAGCAACAGCAGGGAGACAGTTGCTGACTGATATCAAGGTTCAGAAGGTGTCCTATCTGGGGCATGTGCTAAGAGGAGAAAAGTACGAGCTTTTGCACCAAATCATGAAAGGCAGAATAGAGGGTCGACGAGGTGTGGCTAGAAGACAGATCTCGTGGCTCTGGAATATACGAGATTGGACAGGGATCAGGACCATAGAGGTGTCGTTTAGAGCTGCCCAAGACAAGGAAAATTACTCTCAAGTGATAGTCGACGTTAGCGGGACCTGACATGATACGCACAGAAGAAGATTACTATATTAATTTTTGTATAGGACATCAGGGAAAAGTTTTATTTAAATATTTCACTTGATGTGAAATTTATCAAAGTAATTGGTATTCTGTGTAATTTACCAGGATAATAATGCTTTATCTGATGCGGTGCCATATGCATAAAATAATTAAAGCAGTGGATTTACGTTTTTCCGTAGAGTGGGTATCCATGTGCCTCATGAGATCATCTTTCTTCATGAAGGCCTTGTTGCATCCCTTGGTTTGGCACTGCAACTTGGATGCACCTTCGTGAACAAACTTTTCATGCGTTATCAATCTGAAAATTGTAAAAATTCAAAATGTTATAGTTTTAGACGAAAACAGGTTTTATGAAATGTTTAATTATTTTCCTGAAATTAAATGCTTTTATTAAAAAAAAAACTTTAATAAAAATAAGTGACACCCCATTCTCATCCTTCAACAGCCCAAGGGTACAAATCTCAAATTTAGATTAAGTTTTACACACTATGATAATGATTTTGAATGCATTGAAACATTTGTCACAATAGATTTGAATAAATGGCGATGTTTACCAAGTAAATGTAGCTTGATACTGTTCATAAGTTTTTTTTTTTCAATTGTGAACTGATGTTTTCTCAGGTGGGCTTAATCAATAGCCCAGGAATAAAAAATAGCTCAGGAAGTTGGTGCTCTGGTTGTTTGAAAGTTTTAACAAGTGGGGAATACAGGTGGTTAAGAATTGAGGGGTTTTAGAAATAGAGTTGGAATAGTTACATTAATTGATTCGGCAGTCACTTTGTGGTAAAACCTATCCATTTTTAAATAAAATTTTAGAATGTAGTATTGCGCCAGTAGTGCACAAGACGACTTGGGCACTACTGGCACTTCTAAACATACTACGACATGCGCGTATACGCAAAGCACGGTACGCACGCACACACTGAAAAACGTTTGAATTTTGGTGATTTTATCCCTGGTTTTTTCATAATTATTTATTTCTGTTGCTGCAAATGACTAACTTAATATTATAATACTTTAATGTAATACGTAATTATATTACAAAGGAAAACAAAAATTCTGAACCCGTGTCTATTACATTTTATATTAATATTCTCATTTTTAAAGTCGAGTTGTAGTAAATACATATCATCGGGAGGGAAAGGTAGGGAATGCAGGATTTGAAGGGTTTTAGTAATAGGGTTTATTAATAATTACTTGGGTTTCCTGTTGAAGGTCATGTCGCAGTACTTGCATTTGAATGCGTAGTCGCCCGTGTGGTAGAACATGTGTGCGCGCAGCTGAGTGCACTGGATGAAGGACTTGCCGCACAGGTTGCACGCGTATGGCTTGTTTTCCATGTGCACGAGCAGGTGGCGATTAAGCGTCTCCTTGGCCGTGAATCTCTTCAAGCACTGCCGACATAAGAAGGTTATTAACTTTATACAACTAACTAAGTAACCATCACGAGAATAGAACGCCACACTCTGTCTTTGCAAACATTCTTCGCGTCTTCCACATTCATGCATCTCCTCATACACACCCGCCGATTATTGTGACACTTGACCATGCCTCTTTCAAGTATTTCAAGTGTGCCGTGCCAAGTTTTTCTTGGTCTTCCTCCGCTTCTTTTTCCAACTACATTTGCCTCATATTTTTTTTTACCATTCTTCCCTCAGTCATACGTTCCACATGTCCAAACCATCTCAACACACCTTTCTTAATTTCATCGATAATGCTTATTCCAATTGGCGATGAATTTCAATCGGAGCAACCTTCTTTGTAGTAAAAACTTGACAGAATGTTGTTCGCACTTGGCGGGAGCAACAGTCGGGGCGCCCAACGCAAATGGCTGCTGTGCCGACACTGAGCTTCATAGCGAGATACCGTTTATGCAGCAGGGTGGATGAAGGACCAACAAACACGACAGTGTTACCAGATTTTGGGCAGCGCTGCGTGCGGCGACGCGACCTTACTTTACATACGCCCTACGTATTTACATATATTAAAACTATTTTTTATATATAATAAAGACTATTTTCCGGAAAACTTAAACAGTAAGGCAGCTTGTGTACTACATGAAATTTTACCGTCCGGCAGTCCAGTTTTGAAAAATAAAAGTGACTACGACAGTATAGCGTGATTGAATCTACGCGCAACGTGATCTAGCACTGATCGAGCACACTGATCCGAAGGAAAGACAAAAGCACAAGCCAAGCCAATCATCCGTTTTATATGCTTACTGAAGTGCCGGACGGTAAAATTCCATGTAGTGCACAAACGCCCTAAGTGTTTAAAATTAAAACAAATTCAAGTTAGGATGAAACAACAGTACACTGACTACAGCTTTTAGTGTAAAGAATTAAAGGTGAATATAACTTAACTAAATGCATATACAGTGATAAATAGGATGTATTATTTTGAGAAATAAAAAGACTTTGTTTTTTTGATCTACTCTCATTTTTATTAACCAACTTGGTTGGTAAAGTCTTTTTATTTCTCAAAATAATACATATATCAATATGATCCACAAAATCAATGCTTTCAATATTCAAAACATAAATAGGATGTTTTATTATATGTAATAAGAAATAGGACTCACCTGTTATGTTCACTGCAAACACCAAGTGTTCAGTTAGCATAAAATAAAGTTAAGGGTTAGTTTTAAAGAGTAAAAATATTGTACAAGATCAAAAATAATTTGACTGAAGGTAATTTAAAATAATAACGTTAAAACAGTTTTATTGGGATATAACCAGTGGTGGGATTCAGCCTGTTTGCTTGGGTGCGCTAGAACCGGTGCCTAAAATTTTTAGAGTTTGCCGAACCGGTCCTTAACCCTTTGTTGTCACACAATATTCTGATTGAGATCATGTATAGGAGCGCGCTCGGTTTAGTCCGCCACGTTGTAAAAATATTTGCAACATTATTACATTACTTTTAATTGTTTGATTCAAATCTATACCTACTATTATAATTGGAGCATTCTCAGTTGTTATGTGAATGTTCTGTTTATGTGCAGAATAAAAAACAATTAAATGAATAAAGGTAAAAACTATTTTTCTTATAGGGGGGGGGGGTAAGGTAATACCTATAGGGCGAACAGGTTCTTAAAAAAAATTGAATCCCATCACTGGATGTAACACTCTCTTTATCATGAATCATTCACTTTGTGTAAAACCACTTTTAATACACAAAGTGAACGATGAATGATAAGAAGAGTGTTATTTATATTTTTTTACAAAAATACTTCAATTTCATACTATGTATTTCTTTGAGCCAAGCAGCTCATTATTAGAAATAGGCATCAAATTGTGGTAGAGTGGGTTCGAACCGAGAAACTCTGACTCGAGAGTCCGCGACACTAACCACGGGACCACAACCCGACACATTATTATATATTACCTACCATAAAGTTAACAATGCTTTTGAAATACAAAATGTTATTGGGATATCTCTGATTTTTAGCGTGCAGATTGAACTAGTTTGATTTGAGTAATTATGTACTTCATACCTGCTTGCATTGAAAGGGTTTTTCTCCTGTGTGACATCGCTCGTGTTTGTTCAAGGATGCTTTGGATTTAAAGGCTTTAGGGCAAGTCTGGCATTGGTACGGCTTTTCACCTAAACAAAATAAAAATGCGCTTGAAAATTATTGTTGATTTACTTGTTGAAATCCATATTGAGCAAGTGTCAAAAGTTCTTTTTACAGGCTTGCAAATTGACATGCCTGTAATATATTGAATATAAAAAAATTGGGACGTTTAAACTTCAATAGCAATTTTAAGTGTTATTTTTTGACATAGATGAAGAATAATATAATATAAGTCTGGGCATTTACAGGGCTTACGACCGTCTTAGGCTGGTTAAGTGATCACATTACACACGTGTAACATTCACCTATTCTACCCATGATTGACAACCACACTAATCAAATTCGTGGAACTTTTATTAATATTTTTTTTTTTTTTATTCATTTAATATATTTACATTTTTATTTATAACATAATAACATTTGAATCATTTATACATATGTAGAACTTTTATATTTCGATTCGCTGTGCCTCTCCATAAAAGAGTCTGTGCTCTTGTGCTTGGAGAGGGACTTACACTATATATTGTTCAAATTCGAAACATAGTGCTTGATTCACTAGAATTTTACTAGAAACATCTATGGTAAGATGAAAAAAGCTTTTTTTTATTGAGCAGAAACTCTTTCAATAAAAAAAGTACCGAAATATCAGATTTTGGTAAGCTAAGGGATTTGGCAAACAAACCTGTATGAGTTCGCATATGAATATCTGCCATGGTCTTCCCTTTGAACTGCTTTTCGCAGAAGTTGCACTTGAAGATTTTCTTAGCAGAAGAATTGCCAATGTGAATACGAAGATGATCCCTCAAGTTATCTTTGCGAGAAAACTCCAGACCACACACCTGGAGAAGAAGACGCATGTTTATCATTTATTTTTATATATTTTTATTTATTTTTATATATTTTTATTTATTCATATAGTTTAGACCTTAACAAATAGATTGGTATAAAATATTCATATAAAACTTTAAATAATTCCTTCTTTAATGATTTTTAAATTCGGCCATCGTAGAAGGTAAAAATGCACTTCCCATCCGTAAGCATCAATCAACCGAACGGGTAGAAATTCCTTTCCCGTCCTAAGTGTGTTCATACTGCAGTGATCGGTTTGATGCCCCATCCACCATTGAATATAGATTAGTGTCAGAAAAAAATGGTGATACGAAAAGATATAAGCATTACCTGGCAAGGTAAGCTGGCCTTGGTCCGGCCATCGCACCCCGTCTGCTCCAAGTGCCTGTTCAGGTTGTACATCCTAGAGAAGGTTTTTTTGCAATTGGCGCAGCTGAACTTGGTATTGCCAGTGTGCACCTGCATGTGCTCCTCCAGTACTTGCTTGGTGACACACGACACGGTGCACAGGTCGCATTTGACGGCCCCAGGGTCGGTGGAGTGGAACTTGGTCTGGTGAAGTTCCAGAGACGGCTTTAGCTTGAACGATTTTCCGCAAGTATCGCACTTGTACACAGCAGCCTGTGAGAATATTTTTCAAAATTACAACATAGTAACTGCGAAATTTTAGAACCAAAATGAAAATTGTAGTACTGCGTTTTTTGGTATTGCCGCAGTTTAGCGTAATATTGCCATACAAATAGATGGCAGTATTACGTCCCACCATTGTAAAAGCTGATTGTAATGACTTAATTTTTGAAAGGTATTTTTAAGCCCATTCAAATATTTTTTCTGGAATATTATATTGTGTCCCGAGCATATCTTGCTGACTTTCTGGACACATAAAGGGTACTGCCAAATGTGATTCGAAACGTTTAGCAAGAAGTCCTAATGAAATATGGAAAAATGAAGAAAAAAAACATTAAAAAAACTTTTAAAAAAATATATTATTATTGTCTTGAACTTACTCTGTGTGCCGTAGCATTGCTCTCCCCACAGCATTCGCATACATCAGGATCTAATTCCGGTGGATTCTCATCATCATCAGTCGAAGAAGTTTCTTCTTCAAATTCATAAGGATTATTATTTGTAGTATTAGTAGAAGGGGGGATGATCTGCTCTGAAGAAGCTACCTCTGGTGGCCTCGAAACCAGATTCAAATTTGTAGAGTTCAAATCGTTGTGATTTTCTGACAAATTGAGGATCTTTTCGTTCCCATTAGGTATGATGAGAGATATGTTGGAAGCGGAGTTATTGCAAAATTTAAAATGGCGTTTAAGCCCCGGAGACGTAGTGAATGCTTTGTTGCATTTGTTACACATGTGCCGGATTATCGAAGACTTCACATCCGTGATCTGCTGAGCAGGTCCCCCATCTTCTGGATTATTTATTATAATAATGGCCTCTTCCTTGGTAGTGCAATTTGTCAATCTGGGTGATTTTCGTAGCTTAATCATGATGACTGTGAAATAAATAAATATATACATATTTTAGTTATCAGAAGAATGTGTGACAAAACGATGTATGATAGATGTTCGAATAGTGAAATAAGGAAGGAGTGCAAAGCTGAGATGAGCATTATCAATAAATTAAGAAAGGTGTTTTGAGATAGTTTGGACATGTAGAAGGAATGAGTGAGGAAAGAACGGTAAAACAAATTTATGAGGCAAATGTTATTGGAAATAGGATCAGAGGAAGACCGAGAAAAACTTGGCACGATCAGGTAAGCCAAATACTTGAAAGTGGTCAGGTTAGAAGTCGTAATAATCGTCAGGTATGTATGAGGAAATGCATGAACGTGGAAGAGGCGAAGAATGTTTGCAAAGACAGAGTGGTGTGGCGTTCTATTCTCTCTGCCTACGCGGCGTGATGGTTAGTTATTTAGTTAGTTTATATTTTCGTTAGCGATTAGTAAGTTGTTTGGAAAATTATTGGTAAAAAATGGAAGAAATCGCTACGTTCATATTTGTAAATCTGAAGAACTCAAAATTAAGGGGAGTATTTAGCCCATTTACAATAAATTAATTTAGAAGTGCGAAAGGAATTACCCCAAACTAATTTACGAAGATTTACCAATCGTACTAACAGTAAACCGTGTATGAAAAAAATGACGTAAAGCGACACAGGGAAGCCTTGAAAAAGTAACCTATCCGGCATTTGACCTGTTCATTATGATTTCACCTGTTGCATGTTATTATTACTGCAATTTGAAAGGAAATATATGTCAAATACATTGTAAATTTTATACCAAGGATTAACGCCGAATATTAATATAAAAATACTAAACAGACGGGATTATTAATGTTCAACTTAGAGATAATGGAGTGATGAGTAATGACGCTTGACAAACCTAAATAATAAAATTAAAAAATAAAACAACTCTCGATAAATTTTGATATTTACTTCGAAATATAATCTGTAAGGGTTCGTTTTGAAGTCGGCGTTATCACAAACGTCAAAACAAATTAAAAATAATAACATACCTTCTAAAAACTCCTAAATTCCTCAATATTTCACCATGAGTGAAAACGGTGGACTAGTCATCAGGCGTAGTTAGCGGCCATTTGCAATTGTCCTTACTTTGCAACTCAGTTGCAGGAAAGACGCCCGGTTATTTTAGTAATTTGAGATTGAAATCCCATCACTTGTTTTAAAAATGTTTTTTAAATTATATTTTAGCTCCCTCCGCATTTAAATATAAACAGTGGCAATAATATTTTATGAAAATAATTGAAAAATTGATAATAC
The DNA here is from genome assembly GCF_059751285.1 of Brachycentrus maculatus. Taxonomy (NCBI): domain Eukaryota; kingdom Metazoa; phylum Arthropoda; class Insecta; order Trichoptera; family Brachycentridae; genus Brachycentrus; species Brachycentrus maculatus. The sequence continues at coordinate 366,268 of NW_028280946.1, forward strand.
AAAAAATAGGGGTTATGTTTACAGACATAAAACATAAATATACAAATTTCTTCTTCTTTTAACCCTTATTCGCACCCTATAGTGCATAGGGCACTGCCTCGCATTGACGCAGTGTTATCTTGATTGTTGCCTACATGGAAGGCAAGGTGATTACTCCTGCGCTTTACGAATCAGTCCAGGGTAATATAAAATAAATATTGTAAAACCACAAATATTTATTGGCATGGTAGCTAAATACGGTAACCATTTCATCACGGAGGCGGAAATGTATTTACATCTCACAAAAAGCAAACAAAGTCCAAGTAATTAAAACTAAAAGAGTCATAATTTGTAATAGAAAAAAAGGCATGTCACACTTTTAATGCATCTAAATATTTTCAATGCTGGCAATAAAGCAAAGCCATAAGGTTAATTCGCGCCAAAAAGTGTTTCGCTTCTCTACTGTCAAACGTTCCTTTCTCTGTTTGGAAACTTTCAACCCATTTTAATTGTATTTTTACATAAATTTCGTCATTCAACTTTCAAAATGGAAGGTTTTGATGATGCTGGAGTATTCTTCTCCGATAATTTCGCCGGGGAGGAAGATTCGAATGCGGCAAACATCAACCTTCAAGGAGTCAAGAAGAAGTTTAAAGAATTTATCAGGCAATTCCACGAGGGAAACTTTAACTATAAATACAGGTACATATCCTAGTTATTTACATTGAATCTGCAAATATCTCTGATAATGAGTACAGGCGGACCTCAACATTCGCACATGATTGGTTCCTGAAAATGTGTGCGAAAGTTAAATGTTCGAAAGTAGAGGGATGTAAAAAAAAAGATTAAAAACACCATAAATTTACTTAAAAATTTGCATTTATCAATAATTACTAAGTACATATTGAATAAAAGTTGAGTCAAGAGTTGTATTTTACTGTTTTTTTTTCTTTTCTTCATAGAGATTTCTGTAACATGAAGTACTATCATGGATCGCTCTACGCACTTGAGATATGCGTTCTCTATTGGGATCATATTCAATTTAGTACATACATAACACTTTTTACAGTATAGACTTGGTTCATATGCATTTCATATTGTGAAAGGAAATCAACCATACGGAAACAAAACATTTTTGCATTATTGCCAAGATAAAGTTTTTTTTTTTTATGTGCGAAATAACGAATTGTGCAAAAGTCGAATGTGCGAAAGATGAGGTCCACCTGTACAAATCCTAGTTATTTACATTGAATCTGCAAATATCTCTGACAATGAGTACTTCTGAATGAGAAAGATTTTTTGTTTTTTTTTAGAGATGCCTTAAAACGCCAATACAATCTCGGTCAATACTGGATCGAGATTAATATAGAAGATCTGTCGAGTTTTGATGAAATGTTGGCTGATAAGCTGTACAAACAACCAGCGGAACATTTGCCCATTTTAGAAGACGCAGCTAAAGAGGTCTGTCAAAAAACATCAGTTAAATCATGTCCACACCCTGTCTTTTGTTATTTTGTACAATTTATATAGCGCCATTTTAGTGAAATACTACCTCAAGTATCAGTGAACCACTGATCTACCAGCTAATACGTCTGGAATGCACAGCTTTAAATGCTCTAAAGCCGGATTATACATGGATTAATACGCAAGCAGAGTCTATAAACCCATTCGAAACAGGATTTTATCCTATATATTTTTTATAAATCGTTTTTTTTTTGAGAATGAGATAATTAAACATCATAATAACATGGTTACATCACCAAAGAAACTTTCCTAGTGGAGAGTTGTTTTACTTTTTATATTATTTTTTCATCTCAACATAGATGAAGAAGAATATAAAGATCTGGGCATTTACGGGGCTTACAACCGTCATAGGCTGGTTTAAGTGGTCACTTTACACACGTGTAACATTCACCAATTCTACCCATGGTTGACAACCACGCTACTCAAATTCTTGAAACTTTTATATAAATAATGTTCCAATTCGAAACATAGTGTTTGAATTCACTAGAAATTAAATTGAACTGGAGATTATCCAGATTTGTGAACAAGTATTTGGACACACTCAAAATGTCGTTTTACTTTTGTAGGTTGCTGATGAAATAACATCCCCGAGACCTGAAGGCGAAGAGAAAGTTGAGGATATTCAAGTTCTTCTTTCATCTGATGCTAATCCTGCTTCTTTGCGTGATATGAAGGTATACCAGATTTAAAAAAATATATATTTACTACTTCCTATGTGGAGAAAACCTTGATCGTTGAACAAAAATTTAAACGCATTCAAAATATTGTAAATGAAATAACCGGTCAAAATATGTATAACTTTAGTAAAAATTTAATATTATTTGTTCAAAGCACTTTCCTAGTGTGTAAAACAATTTAAAAAAGGAAAATGGTAGACATGGCTAGAGTGCTCAAGGTTCCATACCTATACTCTTATAAGCTTGTGTAAGTTGGACATACAAGCCCCTGGGTACTTGCACGATTCTCGAGAACAAATTTGAATGAGCAAATTGCAAATGCAGAAAAGATACTAAGTCAGAAGATCGAATGTATCATTTTGGGTTGAGCAGAATACAGTAAATCCCCCTATGACGTTGAGATAGGTACCGCATTATCGGAAGGAACATAATAGGGGGTTAATGTTTTAAATTGTGTTCTTACATTTTAGCAAGCGAAAATTACTGAAATGAGTCATTTTTAAATTGAAATACAATTAAAAAACATATACTCCCTATGAAGTTCTCTCCGATAACGCTGGACTTATCTCAATGTTGTTTACTATATATTGTATCATAATTTAAAAAAAAATACACTCATTTCTTTTATACAAGTACTTAGTTGACTGTTATAATGTTTCAAAATAATATTATTTCAATTAGAATATATTGTGAGCAAAAAAACTTTAACTCGAAAATATGCAATTTTGATTTAATGATGCATATTATGAAGTTTTCGACGTTCTAAAAACTGGCAAAATACACTAAGTAGATTGAAATGTCATATATATGTGGTTTTAAAAGTAAATTCAACTTTAAGCTTAATGATTGATTACTTACTTACTTATAACCCTTATCCGCACCCAATGGTGCATAGGGCACTGCATCGAATTGACGCAGTGTTATCTTAATCATTACTTTTTTCAAATTTATTGGCAAAGCACCCACTTTTGGGTGATACCTGCAAATTAATTATTACTTACACGAAGGCAAGATGATCACTCTTGCGCTTCAGGAACCAGTCCAGGGTAATATTAAATAAATATAACAGTGTAAAATCACTAATATTTATTTTCACCCCCCCCCCCTGGGAATCGAACCCGGAACCTCCAGCGCGGTAGCTAAGCACGCTGACCATTACACCATGGAGGCGGACATTAATAGTGGGTATTTTATTCAGACTAAAAGCTTTAAATAACAGGGATTATTCAAACAGGGATTTTAGAGTTAACGTTTTTTGCCTGTATACCCACGATATAATGTTCTGCTAAGAAAGGGTCAGATAAAATGCACTGATTTTTTTTTTCAATTAAAAAAACTGCATCTTACAGTCAGAAAAATAAAATTGTTTTCAGTCTGACACAGTTTCACGACTTGTGAAGATTCCCGGAATAATAGTATCGGCGTCCGGCATCAAGGCTAAGGCCACCAAGATATCTATCCAGTGCCGCTCCTGTAAGAACATTGTACCCAACCTGCCTGTCAAGCCCGGGCTCGAAGGGTACTTGATGCCGAGAAAATGCAACATGTAAGTTCTAAATGAGGTACTACTGTCTTACACTAGAATAGTTTTCAAATATTATAGGCGTTTATGTATTGAATGTTAAATCAAACACTGATTTTTTGAGTTTACTAAGTTGTATTTTATTGTTAAAAACACACAAAATAAATTTTGTGACAGTTGTTTCGCCTAGTTATGGCATTTTCAAACAAATGTCATTCGTTTGAAAATGCTTTAACTAGGCGAAACAATTGTCACAAAGTTAACTTTTATGTATTTTGTAACAATAAAATACAACTTAGTAGACTCAAAAAATCAGTGATTGATTTAACATTTAATACATTAATTAAAATGGAGTTCTAAATCTATAAATAAGTTATAGGTGTTCTCCGAGACCATTGCATATATTCTTCTTCTCCGACTTATTCCTCATTACTGAGGGTGACCTTAGTGGAAGTAATGACTCTTATCCAGTTATCCCTTGACTACGCTGCATGTAGCGCTCCACCGAGGTGCCTGCTGCTGACTTAACTTGATCAGTCCATTGTGTGGGGGATTTTCCTCTCCCTCTCTTCCCCTCCAGGCTATTGATCACAACCAGTCATTCCAGGCTATCCTCATTGCATTTATACAAGTTTCAAAAATGAATGCAATATGTGTGTTCAAAAATTGCTAGAATGGTGAATGTTACATAATTGTATAAATTGATCGCTAAAGCCAACCAAATGCCAGGTCATAAGCCCTGGGATGCTCAGGCTTCCATCTTCTTTTATAAAAAGAACGATAGATGTTGAAACACCTACAATATTAACATATCATCTGTAGGGTGAATAATCCGGTTTCTGATATAGTAAATAATATTAATAAATTAAAGTTTTCAATTATCTGAATAGCACATTAGGGTAACAAATTGTTTCAAATTTTTCTCCCGGCCCAAATTTGTACCAACCCTGAATAAGTGGGTGGCTACGTAAAAATTGTCCACATTTATTTGGCTTTATTTTGCGACATTTTTCATCCATTCCAGAGAGCAAACTGGTCGACCGAAATGTCCCCTGGACCCGTATTTCATAATTCCAGACAAATGTCACTGCGTTGATTACCAGGTAAAAATATTGTTTTAAATAAAATTGTTTAAATCATATGTTAGTACATTTGAAATTATAATCAATACATTATTATGCAGTATGTTTTAACACATTATGTGCTAAGCGTGCAGCAAGTTCATGCCTGAATAAAGGTTGTATTTAAAAATAATAAAAAAAACCTTATCACTGTTAAATGTTACTTTTTGCATGCGCCTAATATTTGTTCATTTTGTCAAAAAAAATTGTTGCATTCAAACCATTCCGCAAGTAACAATGTTTTGCATAGTATGTATAAATGTGTATATAGTATAAAAATATTATCACATACGCAGTTGTGATAATATTTTTTTGCGATCTTCATTAAAGATGTTTTTTTTTGTTATTATAAGACGCAAGCCTCTCTTTGCGTTGAGTTATGAAATAATGCACAGTAATAATAATTTCTTATTTTTTGTAATTATAATTTATTGAAGTCATGTTTTTATGTATTTTTTTTTAATTAGCTGTGAGTGTGTTAATATGTTTATTTTTTTATTATTTAGACTCTGAAGCTCCAAGAACTTCCCGAGAATATACCACAAGGAGAGATTCCGAGACATTTACAGCTTTACTGTGAAAGGTGAAAATCATTTATTAATCTTTTGCTAATATTTATGCATGATTCTTGTTTATAGCCGTCACATTTGTGACTGTAATGAAAACATTCCACTGAGCCTAATGATGCAATGCTGTCATGTAAATAGGTATTCCGAGACAATGGAATGTCCTCGAGATAATTTTAAAGAGAATTCAATAAGTTAGAACGCTTTCTATGTTTCTGAGCTAACAACTTTCCCTACTTGTGTGCTGTACCGGCTTGTCTATTGATGTGTAAGCTCAAATTTATATTCAGTTAACAGGACAGCACATTTCTCGTCTACGCCCATCCATCGTTTGCATTGAGCTCTAGTACCTAACGTATAAACTTTTATATGTTTCAACATAAAAATCATTGAATTAATTGATAACTCAAAGATAATATTGAATAAAGTTGCTAGTTATAATATTATAGTTCGTAATATTATAAATTTTTCAGATATTTGTGTGAGAGAGCGGTACCCGGCACCAGGGCTTGTATATTGGCCATATACTCAATAAAGAAGGTGTCGCATGTGAGCCGAGTAAGTATATTTAACTTTTCAACCCGTTTATAACTTAATTTAAACAAATGTGTTACATTGCCAAGTTTAAAATTATATTTGTCCTTGCAGTTGACAAAAATGCATGCTATTCTAAATTAATTTTAAAAAATTCACATGAATCAAATCAAAATTGATTGAAGCTGGATATGTAATATACTGGCCATAAGATATTAGATTAGAAGCATAATAAAGACAGATTATTTGCTTCTTTAAAAAAAAACTACAGTTTTTCCTTCTCTAGGTATATTTCAAATGATTTTTTTGTTATTTATTGTTTTGGCATTCACTTTGTGGTAAGACATGATTAAATTAAAAATAAAACACGGGGGGTATTGAAAATATGTTTTTTTTTTTTATAATGAAAATCACGATCAATTGTAGATGACATTTTTTGCATAAAAAACCTAAATGGAGGTGAATGTATAAATTGGGAGTGTTGGAATTTAAAAAAAATTTAATTTCTGTAAATTTTTTAATGATTTAACAAAATAAAACAAACCAACAAAAACATAAAAACTGCGCTTAAACGATGATTGTGAATATTGTCAACAAAAAAAAAGCTTTACAGATTAAGTTAAAAATCTAATGGCAGGATATTTTTGACGTAAACTTACTACGTACCTCTACTGCCTACCCTAATTAATGCTCTGTGCACGCCACTGTCTGTAGGTACATCTCAATGATCATTATGATCTCTAAAATGAAATGTTGCTAATTGTGTGTAATATTCCAGCGCGAGGGTAAAGAGAAGGCCATTGTGGGCGTGCGCTCGGCATATCTGCGCGTGGTGGGCATCAAGGTGGATGGGGAGGGGTTGGGCACGGTGAGCCAGCCTGTCTCCGCTGCTGAGGAGGAGCAGTTCCGGCGCCTGGCCGCCTCGCCAGACATATACGAGCGCGTGGCCACCTCAATCGCGCCCAGCATCTTCGGGGCCAAAGACATCAAGAAAGCCATCGCCTGCCTGCTGTTTGGAGGTAACGATAAATTCAGCCAATAATGTTACTCCGTATCAACATTTATGAAAGTGCTGTAAGCAAAGCCACTTGTTTGAAACAAAGTTGATGATATATTTGGAAAGCGCGACTGGTATTATTAAGTCAATCTTCTTTATTATAGTTGTCTGAACTTGATATGAATCATCCGGCTGTCCAAACTCAAAACACAGTAAGGGACATTTTTTTGTAGTATGTACAAAAAAATGTCCCTTACTGTGTTTTGAGTTTGGACAGCCGATCTATCATACCTATTTATATTGAAGAAGATAAAAGTCTGTGCATTCCAGGGCTTACGACCTGGTATTTGGCTGGCTTAAGCGATCACTTTATACCCGAGATAACTATAATATTGACATCTCATCCGTAGGTAGGGTCAATAATCCAGTGTCTGATATAGAAAAAATATATTAATATTATTTTTCAATATTGTTTCTTAAGGTGCCAGAAAACGTCTTCCCGATGGGTTGACCCGGAGAGGCGACATCAACGTTCTGCTGCTTGGTGACCCCGGTACTGCTAAGTCGCAGCTGCTGAAGTTTGTTGAGAAGGTGTCTCCCATCGGTGTGTACACCTCGGGGAAGGGTTCTAGTGCTGCCGGTTTGACCGCATCCGTTATCAGGGATCCCGCTACAGTGAGTTTCACTTTTGCATAGTTATTGCACAAAAACAAATGATGAAGTAAAAATTTTGCTTAATTTTTACAATACCTCAAGAGGTTTGTAAAAATTGTAGTGCCCAAGATACAGAAACTAGTATGAGTATGGGTATTTAAAAAAAAAAAACGAATAACCCGCAAAGCCTCTACTTTAGAGGCTTGTCTGCAGGTAGGATAGGAATGGTAAATGTGAAAAATACCTCACAAACACCAAGTCGAGTTTCGCAGTCGAGCGTCCACCCAACTATGCCACGGCGCCTGTCAATGCAACTGTATACAACCCCGAGTGGCATAACCATTATTGCTTTTCTCCTTTTCCTTATTCCTTTTTTCACTCCATTTACTTTCCTATATAAAAGTGTCATTTATCCTGAACTTCTTCACTTATGTTTTACGCATCCCATTAAATAAATTCCACTCATAGGAGTGGCTTCACCCAAAAATCTGCAGCACAGGACTGATCACCTTGCGTCATATAATTAATGATAATGTTAACTCTGTGTCAATTTACACAGTGCCCATATCATCATCTGGGTGCGGATAGAAGTTAAAGAATCTTATATGTATAAACTGTAAGTTATTTTCTCAAATAAAAATAACAACAAAATATATTGATGGCTTCTCTTTGGACTATATTATGAACTGGGACAAAATGATATGATGACTGGGATTTTAGTATAAACCTTTAATCTGGGACAAATCTGGTCATATAGTCCTATAGTCCTATGAATGAGGGACAAATTTATATCAAATAATCTGATTTTATAGTTACTTTTTTGGTCTATTTCGGTCTATTTTGCAAAACCCAATTCAGCTCCTCATATGTCGAAATAGACCGGAGTGGCGAAGGAGGTGTCATTTGTTGCTGCTGACCAATCCACAGGACAAAAGAAGAAGATAGTTGCTAACATATTTATGTTTTGCAGCGAAATTTTGTGATGGAAGGTGGCGCCATGGTACTGGCAGATGGTGGAGTGGTGTGTATCGACGAGTTTGACAAGATGAGGGAGGATGACCGAGTGGCCATCCATGAGGCTATGGAGCAACAGACTATCTCCATAGCTAAGGTAAACAATAATCAACTTATATAATAAAATGCCTTTTAGTTCAATCCGCCTTTTAGTTCAATCTTTTGTCTGCCTCCGTAGTGTAATGGTCAGCGCGCTCGGCTACTGTTCTGGAGGTCCCGGGTTAGATTCCCAGAGGGGCGTCTAATAAATTTAAAAATGATTTTTTCACTCTAATATTTATTCAATATTACCCTGGACTGGTACCTGAAGCGGAGGGCTGATCACCTTTCTTTCGTGTGTTAACGATCAAGATAACACTGCGTTTATATGATGCAGTGACCTATGCACCATTGGGGTGCGGATAAGGGTTCGAATTAGTTCAATCTGTGCTTTATTATAAAAATTTAAAAAATTCTTAAAACATTGTTGGCAGGCTGTTTTTTCATCAACCCTGACTCTAATTAATATACTAATAAACTTATTATGTAGTATACTAGAGTTGTATACTAATCACAAGTAACTGCAAACCCAACTCCGATCTGTACAATGTTTTTTGGCGTCTCGCACTGTTCCAAAAGTAAGCAAATAGAACACTTATAAGTGTCTCTGTACCCGCTCTGTACCAGCAATATATTAAAGACGCTTTTAAGCTTACCCATAATAAATAACCAACTAAGTTTAACTTCAAGTCCACTTTTTAAAATATTCCCATTGTGATTCATTTGTCTTCTTTCTCTCTTTCATAATTTTACTTTTGTATAAATGTCAGGCTGTAATAATTTTATTTTAATGATCTGATGATTGAATAATTATTCCGAAACCGGTAGTCACAAATTAGTGTTTCTTAATGCGGTATTTATTACATTAAGTAAACAATGAATGAAAAAGAGAGTATTACGCTTTTGAGCGTTTCCCCCTAAGGATGTGTTAACATTCAAGACTATTACCATAGAACGGGGCTACTTGAACTTTGATGTGTTACTCGAGCCCAGTACAAAAAAAAATTAGATCTGTATTTGGTCTACAATAATGAACTTATCGACATGACTCATTGTTTCCCTGACAGGTGACACTTATTGTCACGATATGTTCATTATTGTAGACCAAATACAGATTTTTTTTTTGTACTGGGCTCAAGTAACACATCAAAGTTCAAGTAGCCCCGTTCTAAGGTACTTAACTCTGCAGGGATAATTTTTTAAGAGAAAGTTCAATGTCTTCCAGACCCAAAGGTGACGTATTAGAAGGGTTCTACTGTAATAACTTGATTGTATTGAATGCCATAATATTTCAGGCTGGTATAACTACAACTCTGAACTCGCGCTGCTCAGTTTTGGCAGCAGCTAACTCCATATTTGGGCGCTGGGACGACACAAAGGGAGAGGAGAATATTGACTTCATGCCGACCATTCTGTCTCGATTCGACATGATCTTCATCGTGAAGGATGAGCATGACCAGAACCGAGATATGGTAAAGTTTTACTTAGATTTCTTAAAAGGGTGGGCAAGCTTGCTGGCAATTGTGCTTCTTAAAGATTGTTTTGACATTGGTTTTAAACCTATGAGTACCCTGATTTTTAGTTGTTTAGCTTTTAAAAAAATTCCATCAAAAAACATCTAAAATGAGGAATAAAACATTCTAGAATGTTAAAAGCTAGCTTTGAATTATCTTATTTATTGTAACTGCAGACAGTTGGTAGAATCCCATATTGAATTGTTGGGTAGTATATCCAAAATTAAACGAGGGTTATTGGATTGAATTCTACATTTATTTATGTATATGTTAATGCGTGATGCGTTTCGTCTTATTGTTACGTTAAACAATAAACCTTGTTTAATTTTGGACATACATATTACCCAACCCTTTGAATTGTCTACCAAAATAAAAAGATAAGTACCTGTTCCAGAATTATGTTAACATAATAAGCTATATAAAAATCATCACTTAATAGCAAACAAGAAAAAGTAATGATTAAGGTCGCGTGGTTAGTATCGCGGACCCTTGAGTCAGAGTTTCTGGGTTCGAACCCAAAAAGACAGGTTCAGCCACAATTTGATACCTATTTTTAATGATGAGCCACTTAAGGTGGGGACTGACCGGAGTAATTTCGTCGTAATGTAACACACAAGCATTCGTATAGTCAGTACAGCGAGCCGAGCTCGTTCCGCATACTCCATTCAAAGTCGGATGCTCGCCGCGAATGTTACGTTATGACAAAATGCTCCGGTGGCTCACAGAAATTGTATGAAATTGAAGTATTTTTGTAAATTATAAAAACACAAATATTTCTCTTTTTAATTTTAAATTAAAATTATAAATAAATTATACATTGATGATTTGCAGACTTTGGCTAAGCACATAATGGCGGTGCACATGAACGCCAACCAGGCGGCGGAGGAGAAGGCGGGGCCCGAGGGGGAGATCCCCCTGGGGGTGCTGCGTCGTTTGGTGGGCTACTGCCGGGCGCGCTGCGGGCCGCGCCTGTCGGCCAGCGCGGGTGAGAAACTGCGCAGCCGCTACGTGCTCATGCGCAGCGGCACCCTCGCCCAGGAGAAGGCCACCGAGAAGCGGCTGTCCATTCCCATCACCGTAAGGTATGTCACCTGTAATCGCTTTATTAATATGGGTGATTTTCACTTGCTAGAACATCCGAAATGAAAACTCTGCGACCCATATTAGGTAAAACTCTCCAAGTTGTTATGTTGTGATATGTTCGAAAATAATATTAAATAAAGCAATGATTTCCTTTTTTAGACAACTGGAAGCCATTATCCGTATATCTGAGTCTCTGGCCAAGATGCAGCTGCAACCGTTTGCTACAGAAACTCATGTAAATGAAGCTCTCCGCCTTTTCCAAGTGTCGACCCTGGATGCAGCCATGTCCGGCAGCTTAGCAGGTACTATTAACCTACTTACTTCAGCCTTTTTCTTGTGTCCATTATTGAACAAAGGCCTCCCTCTTGGACTTCCACAGTTCTCAGTTGGACGCGACTCTCTTCTAGTGCAGGCCTGCCACTTTTTTAATATCATCGGACCATCTTATCTGGGGCCTACCCACGCTTCTGTGTCCTGTTCTAGGCCTCTAGTCAAGCACCTTTTTTGTCCATCTTAGAATAGATGGAAGAAAAAGGTGTTCTTTACTTGTATTTAACTGATTTACCATTGTAGACCAAAGCTTTCCAAATTCAATGAAGTATTGATTCATTTTAGACTGATAACTTTGGGTTAATATGGTGAGAGAGCTTATTAATTCAAATAAAAATTTGAATTTTGTTATAAAATATTTGATGATTCGAAAAAGTTGAAAATAATACAAAATAGAGTGCTGTCCAAAATTTAAAAAATATGCATTTTTCATTCAAATATTTTAAATCGATTATCATTCCTATATTGCTGACCAGCTAAGTTCTTTTTTTTTAAATGATGGAGTAAGTACCATTTATCATTTATTATACCATTTATTATTTCATATTATGTTGATAATCTTTGCCAAGCATCAATTTGTAAAATATAAGAGAGTGGATGATTTTTTTGCTTCTTGAATTTTGAATCAATGACATTTTACTGCAGTATGGTATTTCGAGAAAAAACATGTATTGGCATCTCAACGTAGATAAAGAATATGGAAGACTGGACTTATAAACCCAAATACATAACCTAGACTTTCATATTCTTCATCTATGTTGAGATGTCAATATAAATAACTTCTAAGTAGACAAACCCAGATTTGTGAGCAAAGATACTCAAAATATTGTGTATTGAAAATGTATCCCTACAACAAAATGAAACAACTCTCTTATTAAGGATAGTGTTTTTTTTTTAATGTTAAATAAGACATGTTTATACGTATTAATATATTTTTGTAACTAGGAGCGGAAGGTTTCACAACAGATGAAGATCACGAAACCCTGTCTCGTATTGAAAAGCAGCTGAAGCGAAGATTCGCTGTTGGGTCCCAGGTCTCGGAGCAGAACATCATCCAGGACTTCCTCCGCCAGAAGTATCCCGAGCGCTCCATCCTCAAGGTCATCCACACCATGATACGGCGAGGGGAGCTTCAGCACCGCATGCAGAGAAAGATGCTGTACCGACTCTCATAACAAACTACTTATTACGCCCTGTGAATCTTATTGGTATTTCTTTTCTTTATCAACTAATATGTAACATACAAAATGTGAATTAATAAACAATTATTTTTTTATTTCTTATTTGTTTTATTTAGATGTACAAAAAATATTTAATCCAAGATATTCGTCATTCAGAGTTCAATTCCTGTTAATTTTTTTTTATAAACAGTAAAAAAAGAATACAAATTTCTTCATTGCAATAATTTTCAGTAAAATCTAATCAATTGGAACAATGATAATTCAAATTACACCCCAATTTTCAAAAATATACTACTAAACTCTGATCCCTTTGATGTTTCTTTCATATAAATCATTGAATAATTTTAATTTTGAAAAAAATACTAAAATTTCGAGATAAAATTACAAAAATAATTAGTTACAATTGTATTTAAAATGATCAAAGTTTTGTATAAAACCACCCTTAAAAAACTCAGTGTAATTGTATGTTTCGAATTAAAAAGTTTGAACTGTAGTGAAAAATGAAGAACAAAACCTGGCTGACAGTATGAGCATATGTTTTATTTCATTGTTGAACAGGGAACGGATATTGCGGGTGGTTTTGGACTCCCTTCCAGAAAAGAAAGTCAATAATTCTTCCTCCTTCTCCCTTATCCAGTTTCTTGAGTGAGTCCATTTCTTCACTGCTAAGTTCAAAGTCAAATAACTCCATGTTTTGTTTGATCCTCTCTGGATTTGAACTCTTGGGGATGACCACAATGTTCTGCTGCACTAGGAACCTTAACAATATTTGTGAAGAGGATTTCTTGTGACTGACTGCTAAAGCTTGTACTGTCGGGTGTTCTATAAGATTGGGGCAGTTTTGCAGCCTGAAAAACACATAATTAACAAAATCCTTAGCATTCATTATTCACTTTGTTTATTACCACTTGAAACAGGAAAAGATTATCATAAAAATGTTTTCTTTAGCTGGTCACTGTGAATTGCGAGTGAACAACTACAGAGTAATTACATTAGTATATGTATTGTATGATTTTGTTATTTCATTATTGGTGAATTTATTTTAATTGTCATTCAAGCAATTCAAATTTAATTAAATACATACAGGGTGGACACCGCAGTAATAAAAAACGCGCTAAGAGTGTCAGAAAAGAAGGCTCTAAGGAGCATATCTAGCAAGAGTCTACGAGATAGAATAAGGAACACAAGGATAAGAGAAATATGCAAGTTCCAAGACGTCGTTAGGTGGGGAAGAAGACAATGGTATGTGAGAAGAATGGAACCATCCAGACTGCCCACATTGCTATAGAATATATGTTTGATGGATACAGAATATGTATATATACATAATTGGAAAAACATCTTATAAAATTGAAAAGTCAAATTATAATTAGGATTAGTTTCGAGATTGATAGAAAAATAGAATACTGTTTTACAGGAGGTATTATTCCTTACAATAATATCAAAAAATCTCTTAAAATACCATTATTTGTTATCATGAAAGTACTTATTTTTAAAGAATAAAACATGACTGCTTATTTATATTTTATCATGAAAAATTAAATTCATTTATCACCTGGTAAAAAATAATACTTTGTAGATGTATTTTTTTATTATTATTACTAACCTATTATATTAAAAATATTGCTGTTTATTTTATCGCAAGTTTTCATGAGAAAGTACTTAAATTATGATATGTATCATACATACCCATATTTGTATTTTGTTTCAAAGTGTTTTTGCGCCCCTGGGCTTCCCAGCGGACTATAGGCGGTCAAAACAATGTGTCTCTTGTCACAATATGCTCGCAGCATTGCCTGCTGAAGATAAATATGACACTCCACCTGCAGTACTTGTGGTTTGACCGTGGCAACATTGTAAATTGCCTCAATTTGGTTCTCATTAAAGTTAGAGAGTCCAATATTTTTAGCAAGGCCCATTTCTTTAACTGCCTCCATCGCCTGTAAGCATTGAGTGTTTATGTTTTAATTACAGTGAAACCTCTATCTATCATTTTTCAAGGGACCTAGTCAAATAAACTATGAATGGAAGATTAAGAGGTTAATACACTAGGAGATACGATCGAGTAAAGATACCGTCCTTCCAATCTGCGTAACCATTGGTAGGTTAAAATTCTAAGAAAAATGTGTATGTTTTAAAAAAAATACAAATCTTAATAGAGCCAAAAAAATATTCAAGTTTATTGTATTGTGAGTAATATGTGATCGACATTTGTTTTTTTTACTGTTTTATTTCCGTAAGTCAACAGTATATTTTCGGCTTTGCGAATGATAATTTTTTCGGCATCAGTTTTTGAATATGCGTAGAAGAAAGTTTTCAATCTTTCAAAGAGTGCGCATGCTTCTGAAAATAAAGGTACAGGCAGCGGCTCCTCTTCATCATTATATGAACCTCTTCTGCTGTCTCTGTCAACCTTGCGTCACACAAGCTTTCAATAGTTTCTATCCCACACATTGAAATATTTTCGTCAAATGTAACAAAATTGAGAAGCATGAAAAAAAACACATAAAATATATCAAATATGCAGCTTAATTCAAACGATGAATGCGGTGAAATTGTGATAGAGAAACGATTGATGTGATCTATTTTTTAGATAGATAGATAGATAAAGGTTTCACTGTATTTGTATTTATGATTTGAAATTCATCTTAGAGACTTACACCAGCATTCAGATCAAGTTTTAGGACAATTGATATGAGTCATATTTTCAGGGTTAAAATTAAAATGGAAAATTGACTCAGCTGGAATTTTGGACCAAAACAATCATATAGAAAATAATTTATATACATAAAATTATCATACAATATTAGTAGTCTGATATTAAAATATTAGACACCTTCCATAATTCTATGTGGTCCGTCTTGACATCCAAACAAAAGTCTCCATTTTCGTGAACTTTAGGAGCCATTGTCTCTTCATTATTTTCAAATCCAAATGGCACATGAATTAAGTAAAGATCCACATAGGATAAATTCAATTTTTTCAAAGATAATCTCAAGAATTTTTCTACATCTGATGCTCTATTTCCAATGTGAGGAAGCTGTAACAGAATAACGAGTACATATGAATATTAAAGCTGGAATACTTTAAGGAATTACATTTACAGAACCAAACTGCTTTAATATTTTATTTACACTTAAATTGAATAACAAACATAAGTTTTTTTTTCTTCTTTTCGTTGTGATATTAGATTAACCTCTTGAAGAGTGTAGAAGGGTCTTATCGTCTTAATAAAATTACTCCCAAAGGAGCATGAATGAGGTGTTTCATTCCTTCTCATAATTCAAAAATGGTGTCAAATTTATTTCAAAATATGACTTGTAGTGACATCTGTTGTTGTGACTTCTTCGCATGGTTTTTTAAGTTTTAGTGTGATTGTCAGTAATACCAACTTGACAACTAAATATTTTTTAAACCCATTTGCTTTGGAAAAAACTATGAAGTTACTAAAACCGTCTTTCAGCTATGTCACATTTTATCTTGTGAACTCCATGATCAGGATTAAGTTTTAATAAAAATGAGAGTCCATTTATGTTTAACTAACTAACCATCACCCCGCCTCTTTACAGGGGTAGACAAAGAGAAAAGAATGCCACACCAATCTGTCTTTTCAAACAATTTTCGCCTTTTCCACATTCGTGCATCTCCTCATACATACCCGCTTATTATTTTAAATCACACCTTAACACACCCAAGTATTTGAAATAATTAATGTACTTGAAATGCCAAGATTTCTCTGAAGTTAAAAATAAAATAAAATTATTACCTTGGTGGTTATAAATAATTCACTCCTCTCTCCCTTCTTTTCGTCTAACCACAACTTTAATGCACGTCCAATGGCATCTTCATTATTATAATTAAATGCTGTATCTATTAGCCTGTATCCCAAATCTAAAGCATTTTTTATTGCCAATTCTATTTCTTCTGGTTTGGCCTGAAATAAAACATAATTTTTATCAAAACTTAGTAAAACATGTGTGGAAAGAATACATGTCTTTCATAATTTATTATTATATTGTTTTTTATTGTTATATTGTTATTTATTACACAATTGTTTATTGCCATTGATCAATTTAAAAATATTACAAGTAAAGATTTTTTTCTCTATAATAAAGGCTTTTAAATTATACCTGCCATGTTCCTAAACCAATCAGTGGTATTTTTGCTTTTGTTTCACTTAAATTGACAGTTTTCATATTGAATCAATATGAAACTTTTAAATACACATTATGAACATTGGCAAAAATTCAAGATGAAAGACTATTTTTAGAACTGTTTGCTCCTCATAATGTAATATTAATAAACATTGAAAACACTGTTTGGAAATAAGCAGATAGGCGACGCACACTTATTTTATTTAAAAAATTATGCAAGTGATCCTGGAGAATGATACATATTATTTCAATATAAGTTTTTATTCTTCTTTATTCCATTGAATTTTCTCAACAAATTCAAAAATACCGCTATCCATTACATCTTAATGTTACCATCACTAATAAAATGTCAAGCTTTTGACAGTTTTGTTTGGTAGTCCAGTGCCTTCTATATCTTTACTCGTGCTTCAGTTTAATAATAGAACATGGCCCCTCCCTCCAGGACTACGAATAAATTCGCGAATTGAATGGTGAGCCACTCGGTTTGTTTAATGGTCATTATAAATTTCTGAAAATACAGAAAGTTGAATTATTATTTTTTCGCCATATGCAGTTACATCACACTACTATCGAAATTAGTAAACAAACCGTAAAGCTTACTAGTGTGGACCAAGTATAAATAGTTGACAGGTATGGTAAGAGTGTAAATATGGCTTACCAAATTGATTTTTTTATTCAATATTATATAAAACTATTATACCTACATACGCGTATTAATTAAAGTTGCCCAGATATTAATTTTATACAATCAATTTTATTTAAAAGGTTGCAAAAATTAAGTTAATACATACTTATAATTAATAATACAATCACATTTTTTTTTTCAAAACAAAAAGCCATTGATAAGTATTATTACAGTTATAATTTAACAATATCATACTTTTTTTTTCATTAATTCATAATATACAAAAAAAAAATGCGTTTTTGTGGAGTATAAAACTACCTCAATATTTTTTTTTTGGAAACCTAAGAAACTTGAATTTAAAATTTTTAATAAATTTGTTGCAAAACGAGTCGAACTGATTCAAACCTTCAAACTCTGACTCCGCAAAACACAGGACATGCATTGTGTTGCCAGCTCAATCAGTAAGAAGTAAGACCACGCCGATCAAGAAGGCATTGCTTTAATATAAATGATAAATTTCCAATCTTTTTCTACTTTTTGGATCTTCGTAGCTGTCGCGGCTGTCACGTCACCGGCCAAGTTTTAACAACTTCGACAGCGGGCTTGTAAAGTAAGATCCTGTTTCTCACATTTAAATTATTTTAACTGTTATTTTTACCGTATTCTGGTATAAAAGCCTAAACGTTTTATTTTATTTTATTTTTCGGTTGTAGCATTGAGGTAAGCGCTCGTCAAGAATTGTATAAGTACGTATACGTTTGTTTTTTTGTTTGAAAGGGATCGAGTGTAAAATTTATGCACGCTCGGACCTACGCGCTATTAATGCATTTGTATTATTTATAAATCCTTTTGTAATTTGGACTTTGACATTGGTTTAGCTTCTCGGTTTTTTTTTGAATTGGCGAGTTGTGTCTTTGACAATAACAATACGTGACATACGTGTAGAAACGTGTTCGGACTTTTAAATTATTTATGATATGGCATTAATTTAAAATCGCAATCAAATTTAAATCGTTTCAATCAGTGCGAGGAAAAACGAACAACTTATCTTTCCACTAAGAAACCTCTTGCAAGGTTATCTTTCTTTTGACATTTCTTTGTTTATAATTTTTTTTATATTTCAAAATTTATCTTAATTTATTTTGAAAGGTTTTTAGTGTTACTAAGTTTTAATTACCAATGTTTATTACTTATAAATTATGAATAAAAATAAAATAGGCCGCAGTGAAATTGCATTAAGATTCTTATTAGAATGCACTTTTGTTGTATTACTGTTTGACTGAATACATTATATTACACCTTTAACCCTTTAACTGCCGGGTGATATCAGTATGGATGATCTCGGTGGGCAGTCAATTTTGTAAGAAAATTAAAACCCAATAGAATCATTTCATTTATTTGTATATTGAAAAGATATTCAAATATCGCTCACTCCTTTCAACAATGTCATATATCAAATATCGTCAATTTTCAGTTGTGCATGTTTTTGGAATGCCCAGAAATTGTACTATATCCCAGCAAAAGTGTTATATTTTTAACTTAATATTTACCCGCTACAGGGCAAAAAGTGTTGTTTTTTCATTTTGAAGAAAAGGTATTGTTCAATTATTTTTTTAAATTTACTAAATATTTTTCAAATGGAGAAAAAACTTTCAGGTTTTACCTAAAAAGATCTGTTGCACAGTAAAAAGTTCAATAAGTGGCTTGATATTTATTTTGAATACATTTCGTTATATTCTTAAACTTTAAAAACGATCTCCTGAAAAATCAAGTTTTTTGATATATGACGTTGTTGAAAGGAATGAGGGATATGTATAATGTGTGTTTGTGAGTTGTTCACTTTGAAAAACACGACTAAAACTTCTGGGTTGTCACAACTTATCACAGGAATTGTGGAAACATGTATAAGGTGGGACAAAATAAATGACTATCGGAAGATGCCATAATTTTTGAAAATGGCGTAGTACTTCAATCATATTTGACATTTGTGAATTAGACAGCTGCAGTATACAAACTGATTGATAAAACGGGCACATGCATCATCTTTGTCACTTTACAAAAAAAAATTGTTAAGGTCCTAATAAAGATTTCCATCACTCAAAATCTTTTTTTTTTAGTAAAAAAAGTTATTTAAACACAAAAAATTGGATGATTAATTTTGCGCCACCCTAAATCTGTTTGTATGCTGCAGCTGTTTGGTTCAGAAGTGTCAAATATGATTGACGTAGGACGCCATTTGCAAAAATTATAATATTTTCTGATAGGGTGATCAATTTTGAACCACCTGTATAATAAAACCAAATACAGACAACACACTATATATGTTTTAACATAAACACAATTCACATTAATACTTATGAAGCATGAATAAACTTAATTACTTCAAATTTCAATAGAGAAATATGTAAGACATTATACGAGAAACTGATTATTTTTTATTTTTATTAAGTGTATCTTGAAAGTCCTTTTACATGTTAAATCCTATATTTCTTCCGAATGCAACTATTCTTAATATTTTTTTTCTTCATTTATGTGTGGTTTCTAAATTAAAATATTTTGTATTTCAGTCTATAATGGCAAAGTGCAAAGGATGTATACGATGGGTCATGTGGAACCTGTTTAAACTGGGACTGTTCTTCCTTTGCGTCGTTTATATGCCCGGACTCCCACCAGAAGGCACATTCACAGCTACCAAGTAAGGATTTCTATTCTTGTTTCCAAAAAAAACGTTCCCAATATTCTTATTCATCCAAGGTTTTTTCTCATCGTAAACCGTTAACTCCAGAATTTTATACATGTAAACTACTGGTCAAGGACTGCATCCATACACCCATTTGTTTTCTTCTGCTTCATTAAACCCTCATCCGCACCCGATGGTGCATAGGGCACTGCATCATATAAACACAGTTTATCCTGATCGTTAGCATCAAGTTGAACGAAAGTTGATCAGCCCTCCGCTTCAGGCACCAGTCCAGGGTAATATTGAATAAATATTAGAGCGAAAAAATCACTTATATTTATTTGACCCCACCCTGGGAATCGAACCAGGGACCTCCAGTACGGTAGTCAAGCGTGATGACCATTACACTACGGAGGCGGACACATTTGGTTTATCCAGAATTTAATTAAATTATTAAAATAATTCTTTAAATTTTTCATATTTATGAATGCTAAAAAATACTCTACAAATAGGTGGATTATTTTTTGTTTTTTAATATAGCTATAAAAAGATTACAATTTAATTCATTAGCTACACATATCTACTTGTGAAATGTAATACTAGTAACGCTGTGCCTCTCCAAAAATGAGACTTAGCTCTTGTGCTTGGAGAGGGACTTTGACTCAACATTAATTTATTTTACTGAAATAAGGATGTAATATAGTCTTGTTTCTTTTTATATTTTTTTGTGGTTTTATTTTTAAGTGTTTTAATATTTTATATTTTTTTGATGTCCGTTAGGAGGTTATTGAAATATTTGATTCCTAAATGGATATATGTTTAATTAAACAATAAACTTTATTTTACCCGTAGAAACAATATATTTAACTTCAATATTATTTGGTTTCTTTGCTAAATATTATTACAATCAATCGCCTTACGACAAAGATAACTAATTTACAATAGAGTCGTTATATCTAATGTTTGTTTAGCTGCTTTTGTATAATGTACATACTTATGTACATCTGTTTTGTGAAGAAGAATTCAGTTAAAATCAATGATTAATGTTTTTCTGACTCGGGAATAATCAATCTATGCCTTTATTTTAATGGATACCATCGTTGAGATACAAAACACTCAGGAAGGAAACGTATTTTACAGCACTCAAACCAATTGAGAAGTATTTCTTGAATTTTATTTACGGCGGTAACCTATTCAAACCCAGAGGTCAAAGTATAATATAAATGTGTACACAATGGGCAAAAGTATTGCATTGTAAAAAAAATCCTTTAGAAATTATTCATAAGTAATAATTTTATTTTAGATACGAATTTGGCAGATATTGTAATATATGCTTCCGATATACATGTTACTAGGCTTAGAATATATATTTTTAAGTTTTTTCTTATAGAAAAGTATTATTAAAAAATCTTTCAAAACCTTTGTGTAAACATAAATATAAATTTAAAATAGGGCATCTACTAAATAAAAATGTATAATGTTATAATCGTATGAATAAAATACTTATAAAGACAATAAAAAAAAAAGTCATAATTATCTCTTATATAATAAAATATAATATAGTATAATAAAATATAATATCTGTAATGGTCAGCATATTCGGCTACTGTTTTGGTCATCCTGGGTTCGATTTCCGGGGGATCAAGATAACACCCCTTTTCTATGATGCAGTGCCATATGCACCATTGAGGTGCGGATAAGGGTTCCATATAATAGAATAATAAGTATATAGTTTAAAAAATATATAATTAAAATGTGTCAGGTCATAATAGTATATTTAAAGTAAGAGATTCATTATTTTTGAAAATCTTTTGTGGGTAGACAAATTATTCCAGGGCCTTATCTAATTGTTTATAAACACATCTTTCAATCTTATCGTGAATTATCATTATTAATCCGAGATGTTCTTAAATACTTTAGGTCGGGGAACCCAATTAAAAGATTATCTCTGATATCTCTTTCTGGTTTATTGAATATTATCTTGAGTTTCTTTGAATTTTGAAACAATAATCAAAGTCCAATATTAGCAGACTTCATGACCGTTGATCTAATATAAAATACAGATAGATTTTAAACAGATATTTATTTGAAAAATGTCAATATCGATGTACAAAGTAGATGCTATTGACTTTTTTGTTGTTGTTAAAAAAAAAAAGCAACTTGGTATTTTCAAAAGTATTTCTTGTTACTTTCTGATTGCAAATAATATACAGTGAAACCTATCTATCGTTTTTAAAGGGATCTATTGAAATAAACTATGAATGAGGGATTAAGAAGTCAATACACAAGGAGATACGATCGAGTAAAGATACCAATCTGCGTAACCATTGGTAGGTTAAAATTCTAAGAAGAATACAAGTTTTAGGTGTAAATAAATGTATTTATTTAAAAATAAAATACGAAGCTGAACTGATCCAAAAAATATTAAAGTTTATTGCATTGTAAATAATCTGTCATCAACATTTGTTTTTTTTACTCATTGAGAAGAATGTAAAAAACACAGACAAAATATATCAAACATGCAGTTCAAACTATGAATGCGGTTGAATGATGATAGAGAAACATTCGATGCGATCTGTTTTTGTATGAAATGAATTCGGGGTAGAAGAAATAAACGACGCATCCGGGAAAATGATTATTTGAGAAACGATAGATAGAAGTTTCACTGTATTTATAAAATTAGATAACAAAACTGGATATTAAAAATTAGATTAATATGAAACTAATTTAATCAATTCTTCAAGAGACTTGTACACCATTGCGGTAGCTTGCACAAACTTGTACAACAATGTTTATGTTACACAATCTACACTATCAGTAGGCAAAAATAAGTTTGTCATTCATTAGCAAATTTATGTAGAATCACGTGGTACGTACTTTTATTGATAAAATTTATTTACATAAAGTTATGTTAATTGAAGTTGAAGGTTGATATCAGCGGTGGAATGACCTGATGAAATATAATGTATTAAGTTTTTTTATTATTGCATTGATTTTCAGATAACACGTATTGCCATATTTACTAAACATCTTATTAATTTTACTATGTGACATTCATTCAAGTGTGGGCTTCCTTAATCAAATGTTGAAAATATGATGAAGTGATGTCATATGATAATTTTATCAATAATTTCACTGATTCATGAAAAGCTATTTGCATGATCAAGTCTCAACTTGTCTGGACTTGTGAATCCAAGATTTTCTTCCAATAAATTTAAATATTTCCTTAACCTGAGCACTGTTTCATTGGTTATGATACTTATTTTTTATGGCATATTTATGTACTATTTCAAAAATTTAAGAATCCCTTTAGAATATTTTATTTTAAAATTACTAAAAAATTACAAATCATTAAGGTAAAAAAAATCCTTTTAAGCCAGTGGTCACCAACACACGGAACGCGGGCTAGATCTTGCCCGGCAAAGATTTTCATCCGACCCTTCAAAATTCCCGATTTGTGCATATAAATAATTTAATAATTGGAAGGGCTTTTATTCTTTTTCTAATTAGCTTTAAATATAAATTAGATATAATAAATATTTTTATATTATGAAATAAGCACTGTAAAATAAGCATGTTTTGTAATATTCTATCTTGAAAGCGAATTAAATTTTTACCTTCCACGGGTTTATAAAAAAAAATAATAATCTGGCCTTTTTGTCAAAAAAAGTTGGTGAACACTGGTTAAACCTTTAAGGTGGGGACTGACCTCCACATTTCGTCATAACGTAACATTCGCGGCGAGCATCCGACTTCAGATGGAGTACTCGGAACGCTGTACTGGCTATACAAACGCTTGCATCGTAACGTGTTACGTTATGACGAAATGACTCCGTTTAGTCCCTACCTTTAGAGAAAATGCTTCTTCTTCTTCTTCTTTTTGTAGATCCTAGGGATCTGTTTGTGCCTCCGCATGTCGCTTTTGGGATGTTGCCTCCCAGCTGTCTTTCCATATTTTCGGAGGTCTGCCTGGGGGTCTGCGTCCTTCACGGTTACCTTGAAGGGCGATACGTGGAAGTCTGTCTTCTGACATTCTGTTAATATTTGTTCATTCCATTATCGCCTTCGTTGTCGTTCCCACCTCACGATATCCTCCGTCTTACACATGCTCAGGATATCGGTATTTCTTACTCGGTCTCGCAATGTGTTTCCAGTTATGGATCGGAGAGTCTTCAATGCAATGGGAGATTTTCTCTTCAAATTGAAATGGGAGATTTTCTCGACAGCTGTCAAGTTGACAATGTCAACTGTAAAAATAATGTTAAACAAATGTAAATTTTATTTTGAAAATTCACTTATACTATCATCGGCTCTGAAGTCTAAAATAAGTTGAGATGTCAGGAACGGTCAAGAGTTAAAATCCATTTGATTTAGGTAATATTTTGGCATTGATCCTAATTGCAATATTTAACCCACCTAGCGGATATTGTCCGAACTTGCCTGGAATATTTTCAATTTTTAGATGTTGAGTTGTTAGATGTACTTTCTATTTATTGTTATTTTAGTATTATGAAATGTAAATATAAATAATGTGCAGATTGAAAAAAAAAAAATTTCTTCGGAAAACAAGGAAAAAAAAAAAACAAATGTTATTTATTTATTATATTTAGAGAACGTTCTCCATTTTAGTATGTGATAATGAATCTGTTTTATAACTTCTCTTGGTAGAAATGGATTCTTTTTGATTAGCATGTCAATGATAAACTAAATAAAGTTGAGGTAATCTTTGTACTGCCATACATACAAAATAATTTGCGTTTTATATTGTTTTAATTTGTTTTTTAGAGAATTATTTCTAAATAAATACATATCGTCATAAATCAAAAAACTTGATTTTTCAGGAGAACGTTTTTAAAGTATGAAAATATAACACAATGTATTGAAAATAAATATTAAGCCACTTATTGAACGTTTTACTGTGCAACAGAATTTTTTAGGAAAAACCTGAAGTTTTTTTCTCCCTTTGAAAAATATTTAGTTTATTTAAAAAAATAATCAAACAATACATTTTCTTAAAAATGCAGAAACATCATTTTTTGCCCTGTAGCGGGTAAATATTAAGTTAAAAATATGCCTCTTTTGCTGGGATATAGTACATTTTCTGGGCATTCCGAAAATATGCACAACTGAAAATTGACAAATTTTGATTTATGACTTTCTTGAAAGGGGTGAGCGATATGTTAAATGTTTTTTTAAATTTTTTGGCAATTAATTTTTTTATGTGATTTTTTTCCTAATTATACTCTTAGTTCAAACATTCAGTAATTTTTTTTTTAAACCATGCAATCTGGAAAATATTGTTATTAAATCCCTTATGACTTCAGTATCAGAAATAAAAAAATAAAAACTGCCCTTTTCCCAATAAAATCTTCAAAGAGTTAATAACCCTTGCCATTATCTTAACTAACTTATTATAGTCACTTTTTAAATGATGACTCCCCATACTTAGAAATGTATTAATGACTTTTGTTTAATTTTCTAGAATTACTCCCGTTCGTCCTATGGAAGGGGTGCTTGCCGTGAATACTGCTCTGGACCATGCGGAGCACCTCTACGTGGACAAGGTGCGGGGACCCGAGTGCCTGGTGGATTTCCAGGGGGAGCTATATGCCTCCGTGCATGGCGGGGAGATTGTCAAACTGTCCGGGGGCCACGTCACCCACGTCGCCAAGACCGGGCAGCCTTGTGGTGAGGAACAATGCCTCTGTATTTTCTCTCCGAATCCATCCCTCATGACTGGCGATCGCGGTTGGTTACATTCACAGTTAACCTGCAGGTGTTATCTCTCCATCTGGGGCTGTCCTGCGCTGCTCTCTCGGCTCAGACCGCATTGCTCCATCTGGTTGGTTTTCGCCCACTATCAGAGGCGTGCATTCTATATAAGCAGAAAAGCAGTGCTTACCGTGCATTACTCACGTTCCATATAGAAACACGACCAGCCTTATCCTTACCCAACCCTACTGCCTACCCTGATTAAACACTCTGTGCACGCCCACACCCACTGCCCACTATATAATTTTCTTATTTTGTATCAATGCATAGCCATTAGAATTGATAGCAACAGCCTATGTAGTGTAGCACATTTGAGTACCATGCCTGAGATCCAGGATTCGATTCATGGGTGGGTCAAAAGTGATTGTGTGGGTAAAAACAAATAAAAGTAATTTTCTGTCCTAATTTAAATTTTACAAATTATTTTTCTTATTCTTCTTCGTGTGCCTTGTTAGGTTCCCCTAACGTTGGCGATCACTATAGTAAAGGCTTCGCAATCCTACTCCGTCCGGAACAACTCCTCCACTACTCTCATCCCGGCCCAGTCACGAATGTTGCAAAGCCACGATGGTCGGTTTCTCCCAGGTCCTTGGCGTCCTTCTATTATTATCTTCTTCTTCTTTTTGTAGATCATAGGGATCTATTTGCGCCTCCGCATGTCACTCTTGGGATATTGACTCCCAGCTGTCTTTCCATCTTTTCGGAGGTCTACCTGGGGGTCTGCGTCCTTCAGGGTTACCTTGAAGGACGATACGTGGAAGTCTGTCTTCTGACATTCTGTTTATATGTTCATTCCAGTATCGCCTTCGTTGTCGTCCCCACCTGACGATATCCGCCGTCTCACACATGCTCCGGATGTCGGTATTTCTTACTCGGTCTCGCAATGTGTTTCCGGTTATGGACCGGAGAGTCTTCATCTTGGAGGTTCGAAGTCGAGATTTTGCTCTGGAAGTATCTGCTCTTGCCTCAATCCCATAAGTGGCTCTTGGTCAAACACATGTTTTTATATTTACATTACATGTACATTTCATTTTACTATGATTATATTATTATATATTATTATTACAGAGGGCTATTGGCAGGAGAGCAAGTGCGGTCGGCCACTAGGTATGGAGTTTGACAAGACCGGTGCCCTGTATGTGATGGATGCGTACTACGGGGTGTGGAAGGTGGACGTGAAGAGCGGCAAGAAGCAGCTGCTGGTGTCTCCCAGTGTGGAGATCGAGGGGAGGAAGCCGAAGCTGTTCAACAGCATTGCCCTCGCTGCCAACGGAGACTTCTACTGGACCGAGTCCTCATCCAGCACCACCCTGGAGAACGGAGTCTTCAGCATGTTGCTCGATGGCAACGGGAGGTACACATTTCTAATTACATCATCTGTGGAGGTCCTCACCAAAAAGTTATATTTCCAATATTGCACAAAAAAATCCTTTAAATGCAAATCTGTTTTGTTTATTGTATTCTATCGAAATCTTAATTAAAGTTGGGACAAAACGTGACCAATCCTGTGTTTAACCAATATGAAATCATTAAATCGCACCAAAGCGTAACAATTTTACAAGCTAGAATTCATGATAACTTAAAAATCATTGTCCACCTC
This sequence comes from Brachycentrus maculatus, assembly GCF_059751285.1. Classification (NCBI taxonomy): domain Eukaryota; kingdom Metazoa; phylum Arthropoda; class Insecta; order Trichoptera; family Brachycentridae; genus Brachycentrus; species Brachycentrus maculatus. Next base: position 393,834 of record NW_028280946.1, read on the forward strand.
CGTAGTGTAATGGTCAGCACGCTTGGCTACCGTTATAAACACAGTGTTATCTTGATCGTTAACCCATGAAGGAAAGGTGATCAGCCCTCCGCTTCAGATTCCAGTCCAGGGTAATATTGAATCAATATTAGAGTGAAAAAATCACTTTTATTTATTTGACCCCCCTATATTTAATATTGTTAACTAAGTCTAATTTTTTTATACTAATTTTCTAGGTTATTTCACTATGATGCGGCCAAGAATGCCAGCAGCGTACTGCTCGACGGACTCTGGTTCGCCAACGGAGTGCTGCTCTCTCCCGATGAGGAGTTTGTGGTCGTCGCCGAGACGGCCAGGAGTCAGCTGAGAAGGTACTACCTCAAGGGACCCAACAAGGGAACTGATGATATCTTCGTCGACGGACTCATTGGTTTGTGGTTTTATTTATTTTTAACTAAACTTTAACCAAACTAAAATAAATTATTTATAGATTTGGCGTTCAATTTGTAGAACTCCATTTTAATTTATGTATTAAATGTAAAATTAAACACTGGTTTTTTGAGTCTACTGAGTTGTATTTTACTGTCGAAAAAAAAACACATGAAAATGACAATTTATTATTAGATTAAAACCAATATTTTTAGCTTTTCCACTTTTTTATTTGACCAGCAACCGGGTTTCGTCGTTACCGACATCATCAGACTGGTCAGTCATCATCAGACTGACCAGTCTGATGATGTCGGTAACGACGAAACCCAGTCGCTGGTCAAATAAAAAAGTGGAAAAGCTAAAAATATTGGTTTTAATCTAATAATAAATTAAAAATGCAATTCCATCACGAAGTGTCAGTGGATAATATAAATCTATTGAAAATGACAATGTCGAACATCGTGACATTTGTTTGAAAATGCCATAACTAGGCGAAACAATTGTCACAAAATTGATTTTTATTTGTTTTTTTTTTCTACAATAAAATACAACTTAGTAGACTAAAAAAAAATTTGCATTCAATATATAAATTAAAATGGAGTTCTGCAAATTAAACCCCAAATCTATAAATAAATACATACTTTATAAGTTATTCAAGCATATTGATCTGATCATTAAAATAATTAGTAATTAACTCGCAATATCACACTTTCAATGCTATTACTAATCTAATACTGTTATAGTGTGGAGAAGAAACGGTAAAGGGGGTACAATAACACAGTATTGCCAATCTTCAAATAATATTCATATCAACAGTCTGGGCATATTACATACTTATCCTGTTTTCTCATTCTCAGGTCTTCCGGACAATCTAAAGAGCATTCCCGGGGGTCTGCTGGTCCCCCTAGTTGCCTCGCGTGACACCAACACGCCTGTGGTGTTCCAGACCTTGGCCCCGCATCCGCTCATCCGAAAATTCCTCGCCAGGATAATGGCGCTGGCTGAAGTGTCGTTCAAAGCTGCACAAAAGGTGCTGCCACATTATATATTCGAGAGAGCCATACATTGGGTAAGTTTATGCATTTGTGCTTATTCATATTTCCTCACTATAGAGTAATAGTCGAAACAATCTAGTGTTTCATACATTATAATTATAATCATATTGTCACCTTAATGCAGAACTATCCCAAATGGATATATGGAAATTTTACAGGGGAAGCAATTAAACTTTCGAATGTGAGTTCTCTCAATCGTTTTGTAGTATTTTCTTTTGAATATTTGTATGTATTCATAATGTTTAAATAGCTACAGTATTGTTAACAAATTCAATAATATATAATTCAAATTTATAACTTTCTGTATAGCCAGTAGCATAAAGAACACAATATATTAATAAAAACAAAATTGACCTGTGTGCGACATAGTTCTACATTCAAGCGACGATATATCCTCTCCAATTACAAACAGATTGCAACAAAAAACTTCTTATCCAAATTTTGGAAGAGGTAATATTAGCTCCTAAAAATATGTTTTATATTTATGAGAATATTGTATTAATGTTGAAATTTTTGTGATTGGGTGCTAATTTATTAGTCAAAAATACAAGTCAGTCTGATATTTAAACTTTTTGTTTCTAGATTGGACATTTTGAATCCGTTAATGGTATGGTCTCTAAGCGCACTAGTATTATCAAAATGAATTGGAATGGAGATATTGTCAGCTCTTGGCATAACTTGGACGGATCCCTAGCTAGAATCAGTGAAGTTCATATCTTCAAAGATCAACTATACTTTGGTAGTCCGTTTAACACCTACGTTGGCCGTGTTCCCGTGCCCGGAGAATTCACTCCAAGCCATAAAGCAGAATCTAAACAGCAACAGGCTGTTCCTAAACCCAAACCGACCGAAGCGCCAAAACCCAAACCGACCGAAGCCCCCAAACCCAAACCGACGGAAGCACCCAAACCCAAACCGACCGAAGCGCCGAAACCCAAACCGACTGAAGCGCCAAAACCCAAACCAACCGAAGCGATAAAGCCCAAACCGACCGAGGCCCCCAAGTCCGCTGAAGCGTCTAAACCCAAAGAAGCACCCAAGTCCAAGGAAGCCCCTAAACCCAAGGATGCGTCTAAACCCAAGGAAGCCCAGAAGCAAAAAGAAGCCCGCAAACCACAACAGGAGGGCCCTAAGCCAGTCGCCACTCCCGTAGTAGAAGAAATCCCCTCAGACACCAAGCCCCCTAAGAAGGAGCACTTGAAGGTCATCAAAAAGGAAGGCCCCATGGAAATTCCACTTCCCGAGGAAAAGGCTCAGAAGGCCAAACCGGAATCCAAGACTGCTCACAGTAAATCAGAGCTGTAGTGGTAATATTGTCATACTGATTTTCATCAGAAGAGACTATTTATTACATTATCATAATGTCATCACCATTTCACCAATTCAGTCAGTCAATTGGCAGCTTAAAAAGGCAAGCTAATACTAAGTGTACAATGCCGTCCCAAGAAATACCCTCATGGCTTCAACATATTTATTGTTATGTCTAATATGCAAATCACACAGGTAACATTTTCCAAACTGTCTAGGAGACAATAATCATTTTGTGTTCTTAAAACTATTTTGAAAAATTACGCATAATAATGACTTTTGTCTTGTTGACTTAACTTCCAATGGATTTGCGTAAGTCAAAATTTTATATCAACTTATTTAGATTTTTTTGATTAGCCATCAGGTTTGTTTTTCCAGTTTAAAGGATATTGTTTTTGACATTATCTGTTTAAAAGTTAAAAAAAAGTTCTTATTTTGTAAATGATTAACGATTCTCCACCAGGACCCTTCCAAATTCGATAGTTATTGAATTTATTTTGTGGTGTTTATCGCAATATGATAAAAATCTCAGTTTTGACCAAAGGGGGGGACATACGAGTACTTTTAGGATTTTTTCTCTTTGTAAGAGCAAATGTGAGGATATTTTTTAGGGAGGTATAATAAAGGGAGGCATAATAAAGGGAGGCTTATATTTTTTTATTCATGTTTATATTATTGGAAAGCGTTAATTAATTTCTTGAGATTCATTTTATTTTTTAATATATGTTTATATTTTATAAGCAATTGTGCAATCATACACCTCACAAGTACTAACTGATATGCTAGCTACTTTTACAGTTTTTTTGTTCTCTAAAAAATACCCTTTTTTTGGTACCAAAGAAATACTTCACGCATTGATTTTGATACTTAACAAATAAAGAGTCAAACTTCAACATCCAAGATAGTATTTTATATATAAAACGGGATGTTGGTGATTGGCTTGGTGTCTTAATGTTACGCGCATTTACACATCAATTTTTAAGACATTCCGCTCAGTCAAGCTGCTATTGGCCTAATAGGCATTCCGAGACAATGGAATGCCCTCAAGCTAATTTTACACTGTCTAACTTTTGTCTTAGTGGACTGGTATCACAACTGGCCTCATGTTAATGTCACATTAAGTTTTATATGAGGGTATTAGTTGCAAAATTAGAATTGTCTGCTAAAAGTGATTCTCACATATTCGCAAAAGATTATCTAACCATTGAGTAACAACTATACATATTGTTTTTTTTTATGTTTTGAGATTTTTACTCCATTTTTAAGTTATTTGAAAATTATCAGAACAGATTTTTGGTTTCGGAATGAAGCTTGTTATGTTCTCATTTAGGGTTCAATAATTCTTTGTTTGAGTGAGATGAACAATTCCAAGTTGTTACTAAAATCCTCGTATATGTATATTTGTTATTTTAAACAAGTATTTTTATAGCACTGCCCGTGTTGTCAGTACTGTCGTATAGACTGATAAATACATCTTATAATAAGTATACTATGCATATATGTATAACATACTTTAAATATTTAATACACATAATGCGTTAATACAACCAAATTATAATTTCTAATGCTAAGTAAAATTTAAAAAAATATATTTATAATAAAATTAATATTTGACTAATTTTGTAAAATAATATTTTATTTGAATATAGCCGCGCTTCTCTAAAATTTTTAGTTAATATACTTCAAGACTTACGACATGGCATTATGCACCCCATAGTTTAAAAAAAAAATATTGTTTTTATTGTATTATACATATGTATAATATTTTTTAAATCAAAATCATGCTTTTTAGTTCGGAGAAAATATATATATTAACCTTAAACTAAAGAGTGTTTCAAACTACAAGATCGTTTGTGTAAATAAAATAAATGTCAATAAAATAAAAAATCAGTTTTATTATGAAAAAAAAAATTAAATAACTAACATGTAAGTGTAATGTGAGCATTAAAATATTAACCGAGGACAGGATTTATTGGTAATCCTGGAATTATACAAGTTATATGACAGGTGGATATTGTAAATTTAAACAAGATTCAGGATGTCAGAGCAGTGTTGCGGTTCGATTTGAGTATAAAGCTTAGAAAACCTTCAAAACCAAGTAGTCATGAACACATCTCAAAATTTCACAGATTGACTTGACCAGCTTTGACTCTGAATATAAAAGATCACCCAATATTTTATTATGCATTTTTTATTAATACTTACTTATTTCATAAGCTATTATTTTCTAAGGTGCACTTGTTTTTCAGATTTTGTTTAAAGGCATTTTAAAATAGTACCTTTATAATAAATATTTCTTTATTTTTATTGTATTTTCTTAAGGCTTTTCCTGTTTGTAATTCCATTTTTGACTGTGATTGTTTTTTTGTTAATGTTTCTAATCTATGTTTTAAACAGGCCTTTATTGGTTGAGACTCTATCTTAAGTATATGTAGCCTTATTACTTTTAGAGCAGCTATTATATTTCTAATGTATGTACAACGAAATTTTAGTTTACAAAAATTTGTTTAATGTATGGCAGCAATGGGCGTTAAAAATTTTTTTTACCCAATTGAAAAGGTTCCACTTTTTTATATCAAAGTGTAGATCTGTGTACCTGTTTTTTGTTGTTGTTTTATCTTGTTTTTCACAGAAATATTTGATACTAGGCATCATGACTGGAGGGCAAATTCAAACACACTAGCTTTTTTAAGTAAAAAAATATATATTAAACGTTATAATTTTATATGAATGAATGTCGAAGAATACATTGCTACATACATCAAAGAGAAAAAAGTGTTCCTTTAGTCTTCCAAATTCATTAAAATTATTTACTAATCTGCTTATTTTGGCAATTAGTTAACTGAAGCTATACATAATTTTTTTTAAATAATCACACTGATGTAATTGACTTATTGATGTATGGGACTTGTAAATATGTATGTTGAAATTATTGAGCTTAAAAAATCATCACAATACTTTGAAAATAATAAAAGGTGATATTCTAATAAAAATCACATTTCCCATTTTAGAAGCATGCAACCTGAACAGATTAATGTGGAAAAAATCTTAGTACAATTGCATCAATATGGGATTTTTGTCAATAATGCTAATTTATCTTTATTCCGATAATACAATAATGGCATTTGTGGTTTTGGCAATTCAAGATTTACACAACCACAAATGTAATTTTCGTTGTCATCACGTCTGCAGCGAATATTTTATACTGTATCTGAGAAATAATAATTTTTTATCATGTGAAATGCATACTTGTGGTTTCATGGTTGAAATTCTTTTATGTCTTCACAGTTCAAGGTATTTTCCACTTACGCTAGCAATAAATTTGGTCCATTATATCCTAAAACATAAGTTTTAAAAATAGTTACCATTTTCAGACATAAGAACTTGATTCTTTTACATTTTTAAGCAATACAAACCAATTTATATCTTCAGTTTTTCTAATATCTTGTTATACATTGGCCTTTTCATGGAAAAACGCTGTAAATGCCATTTAGGTAAAAAATATTTTTCAAATGATATAGTATATTACATCACATCTTATATCTTTTGTAACAGGTGTTAAAATTGATTAATATGGAATTGCTTACTTTTTTTTCCATCAAACTATTTACTTATCTAATTTAGACGAGAGGTCAAAATGTTATTGTTTTGTTTTTTTGATTTTGCTATTTATTTGGGTATTTTTTCTCATGAAATATATCACAGTTGCCGAATTGTTATTCATATTTGGGTTCATGTAAGCCACAATACTTATTGAGATTTTTTTACTTTTACCTCGTGAAACGAAATCTCATGCATTGTTAGCTTCCTGAGTATATTACAGGATAATTAATGCCTTTGTCGATTCTCATTCTAAATATTTAAAATAGGTTTTTAATACTTTTTACAAGCTCACATAATGACCTAGTGAGAGTGTAATGACATGTAATGCAGAGCTTTTGGTGGAAACAGGGAAGTTTGCGTTATAATTTACCGGTATTTGTATTTGGTACCGTAGATTGTTACGCACGTAATGGCATTTATTGAGTGGATAGAATACATTTACCGCATTACATATTTAATAATGTAGGGTGTAATCCAATATTTATTTAATGTTGTGGGTAGTTTGATATTCTTTTTGTATTCCGGTTGTGACGTGAAAAGTTTAATAAAAATCTTGAAAATGGAAAGAGTTTTATTATTTTTACCCGAATTAACATAAGCATAATGTACAAATAACCTTTATATTTTAATACGTAATTGTTCAATACCAACCATCTTAACACTCATTTACAACATTTTGAGTGTATCCAAATACTTGTTCACAAATCTGGATTATCTCCAATTATGGGAGTTTTTTTTCATTTTATATTTTGACATCTCAACTTAGATAAAGAAGAATATAATTTTAGGATAATCTTGAAAACGGAAAGAGTTTTATTATTTTTACCCGAATAAGCATAATTTACAGATAACCATAATATTTTAATACCCAATATTTTAATACCAAACCATCTTAACACTCATTTACAACATTTTAAGTGTGTCCAAATACTTGTTCACAAATCTGAATTATCTCCAATTATAGGAGTTATTTTTCATATTATTTTTTGACATCTCAAGATACATAAAGAAGAATATAATTTTAGGATATTCATAATGCTCTTTTCGTAATTATTATGAATTAATCTATGTTTATAAAATGTAATAGAAATACAAATATGTATAGTCCTACAATGCCTATCATCCCAAAGGTTCATTATTGAATTAAAATGAAGGTGTGTCTTGTATATCTTATTTTTATTGTAACAAATAATACAAATAAATACCTATAAAATTAAATTGATGAAATCAAGTATGCATGTTATATCGGTAAAAATAAACTTGATAGAAATATTATTGGGATTTTAACATGTTTAAAATAATCTGGTCAAATTATAAGCTCAATAAAAAATCAAAATCATGTTTTCAGGCGTCTCACAGTATGTAAAATAATTCATAGTAAAATAAGTAAAAAGGTCTCTGATAAATAAAATCTTTCTCAAACCAACCATAGATGGCTCCCGTGAACTGAAACATAAAGAAATTTCTTCTTCTTTTTTTCTTCTTCAGACACTTATCCGCACCCTAATAGTGCATAGGACATGCACTATTAGGGTGTGAATAAGCTTCTTTCCTTATTTCATCATTCGAACATCTATCGAACATCGTTTTGCCACACATTCGTCTGAGGAATCGCATTTCGACTGCATATATTTAATAATAAATCAAATTTTAATTGGTTGATGGAAATGAAATATATATATATATATATATTTTTTTACAAATTCTCTTTTGATAATTGTGGGTGGATACGGATATATGCAATATAAATTAAACAATGCATAATTGATAAACCATTTTACTCAGATCTTTATTTTTAATTATGGTTGGGCTTTCGAACTAAATTACACCTTAACAAGTTCAATTACCCATCTGCAATTAGTCGTGAATAAGTGGATTAAATTATTAGCCTGGTATTAATGCCCACATAAATTACGTCTACAACTACAAAACATTAGGGAATACAACACCTACCCTACGCTTTTGGATGTCTGTCCGATGTATTTAGACCAAATTAATTAATTCGTAATTAAATAATTAATACCGCATAAATTATGCGGGTATCTAGGGACGTTTTACACCGTAATTATTGATTATACAACTTTACGGTGTTTTAAAACACAACAAATAACATGGCAGAGTAATAATAGTAATAATAAATTTGGATAACTTATATATCGCCATTTTCGTAAAAAAATACCTCAAGGGCGCTTCACTGTGAATGAATTGGGGAAAATATTATGGTGGAAATGATTTAGCAAACAAATGTGTTTTTAGTATTTTTCTAAAGATCATCTCACTCTCACTATTTCTAACCATTGGTGGAAGAGCATTCCACGCCGTCGGTCCTGCAACAGCAAAGGCACGCTCGCCAAATTTAGTGTGTTGGTTGCGAGCTGGTAAGATAACTTTGCCCATTGCAGATTTTGTAGCCGATCGAAGCGTGAGACGTCTATCAACCAATTCATCTGGAATACACAGCTCCTTTAGATACTCTGGAGCCATATTGTGTATTGATTTATACATGATAGTAGAGTAGTTCGGGATGCATAAAATAAACCACATTCAAGTTAATAAGGAAGTATTTCTTTTTTTAAGTTTTGCTGTCGAGAGCTCATTGGTAATCCAAATCCAGATTTTCAGGACTGCAACTTTGTTGCACTAACATCCCTCCATGTTGAATTATGCATTATCAAAGTACACCTCCTTCCCCCCGTTGTACATAAAAAAATCTTTATGGAGTGAGTATTTACAACAAAAAAACCCTTTCATATTTTATTCTAGCTCCTTGCGTGTTAAATGCTGTAGGGTCACGTCATACCAGATCTAGATCTTTTTTTTGTGATCCGGATCAATTCTTCTGGTAAACTTAGTCTAGAAATGTGACTAATGGCAACTGTTACTTTTTCGGATACCCGGTTGAGATGGTAATAGTACTTTTTCTCGGTTTATTTATATTGTTCTCGAGCTTAAGTTTTTGATGTCAAATATACATATGAGCATGTTGCGTATTGCGAGCAATGCACAATACGCAGTCAAATTTGAACACTGAATGGCGTGATTACCTTTAAATGCTTTAATTAAAATTCAAATTCAGCAGCGACTTATTTCAAAGAAGTCGTTTTATAATTTTTTTTTTTGAATTACCTAACGTCCAAGTGACTCTGAAATCTATCTACGGCTTATGCAACACCGTTTATCATGTCCCTACTCAGGCTTCAACTTTAAAAGTTTCATAGCCTATGCCTACTTGTGAGTGGATTTACTCTTTATGTTTAAAGTTACTATAATTTCATGTAATTCATGAGTGAAAATTCTAGGCAAAAACACTCGCTCGTTTTATAATTCGATCATTCGAGACAAGTTATTCTTAGTAATTTTTACGACCCGGTTCATAGATCCAGCCAGTCACGAGTCACGAGGCACGAACGACTCCCGCTAAGCTTTCCTATTCTCCGGCCTCTCCGCCATCAGTAGAAAATCGACTGCGCGGGAGTTAGTGTGTCCGGTGCAGAGCTCACAACTGTCAAACGAAAACTAGATATTTACCGGTGAACGTCAAAATGTCTAAAATGAACGTGAAATTCCCAAACGGTGTTCAGGTGCCAGCTCTCGGCTTCGGTACGTGGCAGGTAATTACACGACACAATTCACTTTCAACTGATATAAGTTTGTGTAATATTTAAATGTTTTTTTTTGTAAGTTTTAAACAAAAACATTCGAGTTACAAGGTTCTTGTAAATTCCAGTTACCCACATTTACTGACTACGGGTTGAATGTATTAATTATCCGATAAGATACTAACTGGTTTCCAATGCGATTAAACACGTTATTTATAAGCTTTTATCATTTTTTTTGTAATAAGTACCATGATTTATTTTTATTTTTTTTATTTTTTTTTATGGTTACAATAAAACATATATTACTGGGCACTAACTAACCCAGCACTATATGTACATATATTAGATACATTACAATAAATATTATTTTTATTATAAAACTTTTTATTGATTGCTAGATTTGCAGGTTGCAGAATTAAAGGAGTGTTTAAAAAATGAATACGAATATTGTTTTTAAATAATTTCGTATTTTAATTCGTATTGTTGCAGTTTATGGTTACGTGATTTTTTATATACGTCCCTTATACGATTTACGAAATAAGTTTTTTTTTAAATGGTTACAATATAGGTATCTACCTCAGGAATGCATTGCTGGCGAACGAGTTCGACTTTGTAGTTCCTTTCCTTTATTATTCCTTTTTCCAGCTTCAAGGTTGATCCACTTTCGTTAATGAAACATTACTAATTTATGCATGATATAGAATTTTGACACGCGAGTATAATAAAGCACTTATAATTCTCACCATATCGAATATACCTACTAAGGACCCGAATATATATTACAGTGGAACCTCGGGTTACGAACTAAACTAAAACTGTTCGTTACCCGAATTATATTGACCCGAAACAAAATTTCCATAAGAAACAATGTAAGATATATTAAATCGTTACGGACCCCTAGAAAATTAGTCTTAAAGTACATACTTCATAATGGAATTGCCACACAAAATAATATATTTATATATAGATATAGAAGTCAACTAAAAATATTTTCTGAACAATAATTGACTTTGTTTTTTAATTTTTTTATTTTACCTAATTTTTTACCAACACATTTTGTAAATCAGATTTTTTGTTCGTAACCAGAGGAGTGTGTAACCCGAGGTTTTGCTGTATTATGTGGTGTATTTCACGGTAAAAAGGAGTAGAGCATAAATAGGTAAGAAAGAGAAAAACGTGTACAGTTGAAATTAGCAATTTAAAAATATCTAACATTTTTAATGGCACTTTTATTATTTTGTCATGTACATAATATGAGACGGAGTGGTATTTTTTTCGCAGGCGTTACACTTTTTGATAAAAAAATGTTAACTGGTTTAACCGCCTTCGGGAAACATTTAGTATATAAAACATTTTTATTTTTTAAATAAAAATGTTTTAATAAAAATACGTAAATATTTGTTTAAAATAGCGGAAAAAAACACTTATTTCATTGCTTATAAATTTAGTATTCAAGGTCAAATAACCAGAAATAGATCATGAAATCCACGACAAAAAGTTTGTAGGCATTCTTATATTTGATATTTTTATAGATATTTATTCTCGTTTTTTTCGTTATTTATACATTTCGAGAAAATAATTTTTTACCCTAAAAACAGTTGTAAAAAACCGGTTAACCAAGTTAAAAGCCGGTTTTTACTTTATACCAAAAAAATATTCTACATCACATATCCAGGAAATAATAATTTGTGAACAAAATTTTATTTATCATTTCGTCGCTCTAATGATTAACTATCGTATCTGCGTTTGCACAAAATTTATAGTAAATTCTGTTATTTCTTGTTTACGGTTTTAAATTATGCACTATGCATTCTAAATTGTAAACAGTGCGTTCTAAATTGTAAACTATGCGTTTCAAATTGTAAGCTTTGATGTCGGGAGTGGTATTTTTATTAATGTTCATTTTATCGTTAAAGAGTAAAAAATGAAGATTTTATTTCATTGTAATTTTTAACCAAAAAATATTTAAATTTTTTGTTTTAAAACCAAAAAATATTTAAATACTCAATGTCTTTTAAATAATGAAATGTACAGTTATGAGACTTGGTGAGCACATGGACGCTTAAAAAATCTAAATTAAACTGCTCCTAATTAAAACTTTTAATTTACCTACTGCATATTTTGGGTTTTTCAAACATCGAGTCAGAATCACGAAAGAAACTTATTCATAAGGCGCAAAAAATACTGTTGGTTACTTGTCAATTTTTTTGGTTACTTATCAAATTTTAAAAAAAATGACGCTTATTTATTCAAAGTTTGTGAATAAATAAGCGTCGTTTATTATTCTTTACAGAATGATGTGTGTAGCCCATTTTATGAAACGTATTAGAAGTACCTAAATGGCTAATTAAAAAAAAATAACTTACGTTACCTACCTGTCGTGATTCGTGAGATAAAATACAGGTTTTAAACACTGAACTTGCAAGCTTCCCATTTGGGTTTGGTGAAATATGTAGGGACCTAATTTACCGCATATTTTTATGTTCTCCGAGTAAAATGTTACCTAGGTTTACAGAAAATTAAGTTGCGACTTATCGAATACTGGGCCTTATCTGCATGTCTATTGAAATTAAAATTTTATTCTTCTAGTATTTACCGTGATTAAAATTGGCCTACAATTCGGTTCTGGCTACAACAGTGTTTTTAACTGTTGATAAATTAACCATTTGGATTACCGCTAGTGTTAATTAGCTACAAATTTGATATTTTTATAGTTTTATTTCACGCTTGTCATAACTCATGATATGTTATCTCTCATTACTCGTATCTTTACTACAATCATTTGCAAATTATTCTGTTTACTTTGGTTTTTGCGAAGTAAATTATTCCGTTTAAACGAACAGATTTTATTTATAATTACACTGATATGTAAAATGTTACAAAACTTTTCACTGTTTAATTCATTATTATAAATCAATATCATCTGATATCTCATTCATTTTATTCACCTTATATTAAAGCTCAAAGATAATAATTTTTACATACATAAAAATGCTTATCTAACCACTATCGCATTCAATGTGTCGTGTTGTGGTCCCGTGGTTAGTGTCGCGGACTCTTAAGTCAGAGTTTCTCGGTTCGAACCCACTCTACCACAATTTGATATCTATTTCTAATAATCAGCCGCTTAGGCTCATAGAAATAGTATGAAATTGAAATATTTGTGTAAATAATAATAACACAAATATTTCTCTCTAAAAAATATTGTTTATATGGCGCTGTATCGGATCGACTCGGTGTTATCTTGTTCGTTAATCATATAAAGGTGAGGAATCAGCCCTGCTTTTCAAAATACTTCAGCTAGAAGTGCCAATCGTTTTTTGCTTCTACAATAGTTTATTTTATTGTTTTCCGATTGATTCATGCAAAGTACATTTTAAGGAATATGTACTAAAGGTCATATCAAAATATTCAACGTTTGGGTAAGCATGAAACCCGAATCGTATTTTGTGTTTTGCCATGCATTTTGCGTCGATCCGTTCATCGTCGGTTTTCGGTCGAAAATCGAAGTGGCGAAAATCAGTCCATCTCCGTCATATATCATGCTGTTGCAGTTTTTATTTTATTTTTGTTTATGGTGCAATTTATCATGGCGGCTCGAGGTCAATTTACCTTTCTGTAATGTCGCCAAGTTGGCAAATCTCACTTTCTCCACCTTCCGTAAATTATTGATATGGCGTTGCCAGGTTGCAATTCTAAAAATACCGGGCGTTTCGAGGGTATTCGTGAAAACATTTGCGTGTGTGTACCAGGCATTAGGTTTCGTTCGAGCCGAGCGCCCTAACCGCCGACTATGTTCATCCTACCCACAAACGTTGAAAACATCATACTTATTATGATTTACTTTATTGTATGATCCCGAAAAATATTCGGATGTAAGTGGAACCCATTAAACTTTGGATATTTAGTCCGGTATTCAGTCTGTTGGTCCATTTAACATTGTCAATGATATCATTATTGTCAGACGACCTTGTAAAATGAACACTGTAATGTATTTGTTTAGCCTATTTATTTATTCATAATGTAATTAATTATATAATCAAATACCTACAGTACGTTCTCAATCGAGGAATGTTTAATATTCATTTGGTCCATTTGTAAAAATTAACAACTTCACAAATATGTACCTCATAAGCAGAACGCACTTCATGTCAAGCTTTTTACAAAAAAATGGTTCATTACAATACCATATCATTTTGACTAATTATATAAATAAAGATTGTAATTACGTAAGCGCACACATTGTTTCGTCTAATAGATTTTGAAAATTAAATATATATATATATGTATATATATATATATATATATATATATATATATATATATATATATATATATATATATATATATATATATATATACATTTATATATACATATATATATGCAAATATATAAATATATGTATAAATATATATATATATATATATATATATATATATATATATATATATATATATATATATATATATATGTATATATATATATATATATATATACATGTTACATGTATATATATATCCGTGAAAAAATGTGCCGGGACGCCGTTCCACTACGGTACATGGAAAAAAGCCCTGCTTAGCTTTATGCTTTGTATGAGTATTATACCTGCAATGTCAGGGGAATCAAATAAATATATCTTTAATTGATTATTGATTAGTTATTAGTTAAGTAGGTTGTTCAGTGATATAATTACATAAATCAGTTCCTAACCAAATCAGCATATTATTATAGAGTTCAGGTGTGGTACCTACCTCAAGTGATAATGATTTATGCCATATATTAATCTACAACTGGCACTGTTGAACATGTTAGAATAATGATAATAATTTATCTTAATTATTATTTTTTGTGAGTAATATTATGTTTTGCCATTTAAAAAAAATAATAGATATTTCTACAATAGTATAGCCTCACTTCCGCTGATTTTGTTAACATTGTAAATGCCGAAAACCTTTATCTAGATATTTGCTTGCTCAAATAAATAATGAATTTATAGATATGTATATTTTAAATTTACAAACTTCTCCTAAGGTAATCTTTAAATCTGCATTTTTTTCTATGTATCAGAAAAAAGATTATCTGTATTTTTTTTAAAATTTATTTGCATATAAAAGACGTGAAAACCCCCATCAATATATTTTTAAATCCTGACTTGAATTTATGTTTTTATATATTAGAGGCTAGAGATTATTTTGATGAAATGTCAGCAGTGCTTAGTGTATAAAAACACTTTAAATTGTACAGAGCTTTGTTTTTTCTATAATTTTATTGAACAAAAATAATGATGCAATATAATATAAAGTTGCGAGTATGAAGATACCTGAATAATTTATAAGTTTAATAATATCCCGTAAACAAATGTGAAACCTATATCCTGCTGAATTTAATTAATTTTGAACATTAATTAATTAATTCTGAACATTAATTTTGTTCAGAATTAATTAATAATGTTAATTAATAATGTTTCTGAACATTTAATTAATTCTGAACATTAATTTTGTTTTTTTTTATTAGATCCATATAACAACTAACAACATTGTATGGTATTGTTGGTATGAAATTAGAATTAGCATATCCACACGATTCAAAGTATTTATGTATTAATTTTTAAATAAAACAGATTTTTTGAGTCTACTTAGTTTTATTTTATTAAAAAAACACATAAAAATTAATATTGTGACAATTGTTTCGCTTAGTTATGGCATTTTCAAACGAATGTCATTCGTTGTTTGATTTAAAAATTAATACATGAATTAAAATGGAGTTCTAAAAATTAAACGTCAAATTAATAAATACCATTTAAAGCATTGAATATTGAATATATACCTATATTGAAGGCGTTTTTACATTTTAGAGTAAATTTTTTTATTTGTATACGAAACTTACTTTTATAGATTTTTCTTTCACTTATTTTTCCTTTAAAAATGCATAAATTGAGATTATCCTAAATCAAATTTTATTTACTTACAGGTATTAACGTCCTGTTTAGATTCCATAAATTTCATTTTTAAATTCTTCACGCCCCAAATATAAAATGAGCAGAAAACTAGGTTTTTAAAAATTGGTTTGTTTCATAAGAATTTATTAAAGTTTTTTTGGATAAAATATTAAAAATAAATTATTCATGAAAAAACTACGTTCCCTTAAAAAAAACTGAATTATTTTACAAATTGGACTTTTTAAATTTTTAGATATAGTCGAGGAATCAACAAATTGCTAGGTTTTAAAACAGTTCAATTTGAATATTTTTGTTATAGACTAACCAACTAACAACCATCATGCCCCTTCTCCGCGTGGGTAAGCAGAGAGAATGGAACGCCACACTAATCCGTCTTTGCAAAAAATCTTTGCTTCTTCCACATTCACGCATCTCATACATACCCGCCGATTCTGACTCCTGATCTGACCAAATTTCAAGTGTTTATAATACTTGATCATACCAAGTTTTCCTCGGTATTCCTTTGCTTTTATTTCCAACTACATTCGCCTCACACGATATATATATATATATATATATATATATATATATATATATATATATATATATATATATATATATATATATATATATATATATATATGTATATATATATATATATATATATATATATATATATATATATATATATATATATATATATATATATATACATAAATTTATATGTATATATATATCACCTGCCCGAACCATCTCACACACCGTTCTCAATTTTATCGTTAACGCATATCATAAAAACACAAATTGCATTTATTTTTATAATTAATATAATAGGTATATCTACTGTAAATAAAATTTACAAAGGAACAGAAAATCGACTTCCACCGCAATCGGCCATTACTTTTTTTATAGGTACAATGGAAGGTCTGACCTTGGTACAAATTTATTTTACTCGTGTCACGGTTGGATAAGAACAAATTACATACTAATAATTTTTATCATATTGGTTAAATTATATAAGTAAACACCATTGCTACCATTTTTTTTAAATATTTTTATTTCAAAATATATTACGTACCGTAGAACGGGGCTACTTGAACTTTGATGTGTTATTTGAGCCCAGTAAAAAAATATTTAGATCTGTATTTGGTCTACAATAATGAAAGTATCGACATGATTCATTGTTTCCCTGACAGGTGACACTTAAACGTTCATTTTTGTAAACCAAATACAGATTTTTTTGTACTGGGCTCAAGTAACACATCAATGTTCAAGTAGCCCCGTTCTACGGTATGTGTTTGTATATTGCTATAGTGTATTTACAAAAAAACTTCTACTTACGGGCAGTTTCCGTCTAAAAATATGTTATCTGTTGCATTTTAAAGCATTACAAACATACTAGCGTATCACTGCCACAGAGTTGATTAAATGTACTAATTAGAGGTGTTTGTATATGCATGTACCTAAAAATGTAAAATGCAAATATAAAATATTAAATTCTTCAACCTGATATATCATTTTTAATAATTGCTTTACTGAATGAATTAGTTCTACGGTACATAAGTCATATATATAATATTCCCGATGAGTAATTTCTATTTCTCATTTTGGGACATGGGATTAAAGTTAACAAGTCTGAAACACAAATAATAAAGATTAATTTTTTTTTTAAACTAATAAAAACACAGGGCAAAATATAAAAGAATAAACGGGTAAAGTAAATAGGCATATAAAAAAACATAAGGTAGGAAGCATGTTTAAAGGAAACAAATGAGAAAATATAACTAATCACTAACACAAATATCTTTCAATAAAGTGTTTTTTCAGTTAATTTATTTTGGATCCGTGACTACATATTTTATTCATATCAGGCAGGTGGTTAATTTGGGTATAGACAATATATTGTAAGGAGTCGTTTTAAACATTATTTGAAGCATTGGATTTGTAATCTCATATGTTGGTAGAATATCTGTTAGTGTTCAAATAAATGTCTTTTACATGCGTGGTGTACGGTAGACGAAATATATTTCTTATAGCTCTATTTTTTATAACTTGTATTTTTGTTTTGCGGTTGGCGATTCCGTGACAATAGCGAGTGCTCGAAGGCTGACTAACTTACGTGTTATGTAATATTACTCCATTTTTTTATTATTACTTAAAGTCCATTTCATGGACGGACTTTCACCAGCCTTGTGTCTGGCCAAAAGCGCCAATCTCCGACCCAATGCTAGCTTATCGAACATAAATACTTTAAATTTAAATCGACAATTAAATTACTTGCATTTCAAAAAAAATTACTTATAACAACACAATTTTCAGCTATAATTAAATCGATAAAACATTATTGCTATTGTGGGCAAGCATATTTAAGGACATTAATAACTACATATCTTTATAAATAGATAGACCCTTAAAACAGGTTTAAAGATTGATAAAAAATAATCAAAACGGGCAATTTATACATATTAAATATAACCGTATTATTTCAAACGCATCCAAGTCCTGTTATTTCATAGCCATTTATTATTTTTCTTGACTCACCTGATGACTGACAAGTATTGAGAGAATAAAATTGTTTTATTTTAATTTTTTATTATCAAATATTGGTTAGGAATCGAAAAGGGGTATATATTACCAAATAAATGGTCACCCTTTTATTAAAACAAAAAATGGAGGAAAGCGTTTTTTTCTAACCATAACCTTTCATTTGTAACGGTGAAACATAAACCTGTAATCTTGAAAGGATCAATAAATACCATATACACAAGAGGCGATTCGTGAAATATTGAAAAGGTACATACAAATATAAATTGTTATTGGAAATTTCGTTGAACATAACGAAGGGGGCTGCGTTCGCTATGGATATTTTATCATATCTTGAGCCCCGGTAATTTGCTACATAATACTCGTGTGACGATTTTAACTACTTTACAATACGGGGTGGAAATCTACCCGATAACATATTAATTATATGGACTTTTTGTTACAAGGTCAAATTATAACAGGGCTTGTGAATACGGGTGGTTGGCAAGTTTAGAACAAAAGAACAGCTAATTATTTAAAGAATGTCATGGATTTCTCGGCTAGTTTTACAATTTCCGTAGTTAATGAACCGAAACCCACTGTTGTAGCTTGTTTCAGCTTCATCGAGTAAAAATATATCTAATAGTGCATAATTGTTTATTTAGTGATCGTGATATTGCAACAATAAAAAGATGCACGAGATATCCTTTCAACTACGTCATGCATCAAAAAACTTGATTTTTCAGGAGATCGTTTTTAAAGTTTAAAAATATAATCAAATGTATTAAAAATAAATATCAAGCCACCTATTGAACGTTTTACTGTGCAACACATCTTTTTAGGTAAAACTTATTTTTATTCCATTCAAAAATATTTAATGTATTTTAAAAAATTAATTAAACAATACCTTTTCTTCAAAATGCAAAAACAACACTTTCTGCCCTGTAGCGGGTAAATATTAAGTTTAAAATATGCCGCTTTTGTTGGGATATAGTACATTTTCTGGGCATTCCGAAAACATGCACAACTGAAAATTGACGATTTTTTTTATATATACTTATTACGGTGTTGAAAGGAGTGGGCGATTTTTCAGTGGTTTCATGTGGGTCAAAACGATCCGATTTTAAGTATGAGGTGGTTGAACTAAGAACGAGGACACTTCGAACAAATATTCATAATATAAAATGTAAAGAGTGAGAGAACACGGAACCATTCTTCGAAAAAATCGATGTTTCTGAGGCAATGATTATCAGATATTCTGCACATCAACTAATGAACATTTACTTACTTACTTCAGGCTTCTTCTAGTTTCCAGTATTAAACAAAGGCCTTCCTCTTGATCTTCCACGGTTGTCTGTTGGATGCAACTCTCATCCACTTTTTTAATGTCACGGACCATCTTGTTTGGGGCCTACCCACGCTTCTGCGTCCTGTTCTAGGCCTCCAGTCAAGCACCTATTTCGTCCATCTATCCTCAGACATACGTCGTATGACCTGCCCAGTTCCACTTTTGTTCCGTGATTCTTTGGGTCACATCTGTTCCTTGGTCTTCTTCTTCTTGATGTCGGTCTTGTGGCCTGTTTTTAAGAGGGATTAACCTCCTGTGATGTCGATTCCCAGCTGTCGATCCAACTCTTTGGTGGTCTGCCCGGGAGTCGTCCACCTTGGGGTTGGCCTATAGTGCAATATCCAGTGTTGGGATTCAAAATTTTCAATAACTGGTTCGCCCTTACTACCCCTAAGTACCTCTAACCCCCCCCCTAAAATAATAGTTTTTACGTGTATCCCTTTATTTGTTTTTTATTCTGCACATAAACAGAACATTCGCATAACAACTGAGAATGCTTCAATTATAATAGAAGGTACAGATTTAAAAGTCAATTAAAAGTAATGTAACCAAGGGTTATAAACCGGTTCGGCGAACTCTAAAAATTTTAGGCACCGGTTCTAGTGAACCGGTGCGAACCGGATGAATCCCACCACTGCCCTTATTCTGACGTTCCTTATTCTGTCTCGTAGACTCTTGCCAGATATGCGTCATTTCATGCAGATTCTTCATTTCCTACACTCTAAGCGCGTTTTTGTGCCTTAAAAATAGGGATATATGAAATAATATAATTTTGTATCAAGTATCAATAAGTATAAAGTATGTTTACACGTGTACCGTAACAGAGTAAATACAAAAAATCCACGAATAAAAAACAAGTTTTGTTCAGAGTGGTTTTTGGCAGACGCCATATGCACGAAGTAGACCATTTCCCGTTATATTTAATCTTCAATATTGATTTGCGCGGATATCGAGTTTATTCAAAATTCCACTCAACGGTTTCGGGGTCAATGCCGCGTGAAACTGGTTTCCATATGTTTGCCTTATTCCTATGTCTAAGTATATATTATATGTACATAGAAGCAGTGTAAAACCGTTTTTACATTTTGAGTGTGTCCAAATACTTGTTCACAAATCTGGATTATCTCCAATTATAGGAGTTATTTTTCATATTATTTTTTGACATCTCATCAAAGATGAAGAAGAATATGGAAGTCTGGGCTTTTACGGGGCTTTTCATCTCACCAATAGATGTCTCTAGTGAAGTTCTAGTGATTAAAGAACAATGTTTTTATAAATGGAACTTCCAAATATTTTAGTAGTATGGTTGTCAATTGAGCCCAGTACAAAAAAGACTTAAATCTGTATTTGGTCTACAATAATGAACGTATCGACATGATTCATTGTTTCCCTGACAAGTGACACTTATTGTCACGATACTTCGATCGATACTACGATCTAAATAAAAAAAGTGTACTGGGCTCAAGTAACACATCAAAGTTCAAGTAGCCCCGTTCTACGGTATCTAAATCGTCAACATTCTCATATTCGAAAAAGACACCCATGATTCTAGCGTAAGAAATGTCCATTTCATTTAGAATCGTGGGTGTATTTTTCGAATATGAAAATGTTGTCGATTTAGATACCATTTTTGGAATAAAGAGGTTTTTTGCGCTGTGGCCCTTAGGCATTTAACCAGCGATATGTGATGGGATCAGATGTGATAGAAGTAGCTCAGATGAATGACATTACACAAAAGGAAATGAAGGAGTATGTAAAATTTAATGTAATAATGTGTATTAGTCGTATACAGACGATTTTTTGTTTACCACGGGTTCTCAAAAACGCAGCGGGGGGACCCTTTGGTTAGTTATTAAATATTTACACAGGAAATATTTCGCCACAGCTCTAATTCAAGGTTGAAATACAACACTTATCGTAAAAATGTTGGTTATCTAAGAACTGAATTCGAATTAATAATGATGTATTGCATATCCAGATAGCGATTCTTGTAATACGCGATGAAACGCCAAAACGTTTAAATTGAAAAGTTTGAATTATTCTGTTTGCGCTATTCCGTATAAAATCAGTGGGTGATAATTAAGTTAAACTTTCGACTTGCGTGTATTTTGCAGTACAGGACCTAATAAATGCGCAGTATAAGCATGTACCAGGTGTGTATGTGTCGGGTTGTAGTCCCGTGGTTAGTGTCGCGGACTCTTGAGTTAGAGTTTCTCGGTTCGAACCCACTCTACCACAATTCGATACCTATTTCTAATAATGAACATTCTCTTACGGAAATAATATGAAATTGAAGTATTTGTAAATAATTAAAAAAAAAAAACAAATATTTATCTTTAAAAAAAACTATTTGGGATATGAGCAAAGAGAGTTCTCTACACACAAGTATTAAACATGTATAAAAATGTATATTTCTTCTTCTGTGCGAGTCATGTCAGGTCACCCTGACGTCGACTATCACTTGAGAGTAATTGTCTTGTCTCGGGCAGCTCTAAACAGCGCCTCGACGGTCCTGATCCCCTTCCAATCTCGTATATTCCGAAGCCAGGAGATCTGTCTTCTGGCCACACCTCGGCGACCCTCTATTCTGCCTTTTATGATTAGGTGCAATAACCTTTCAATAACCCTTTTCTTTTCAAACCCATATATTTATTTCGGAGAAACACTTATTTTTTCAATACAAAAACGGTGCTATAAGCAAAAAAAATATTTTTTCAAATGTTGTAATCAATTACAAATGTTCTGTAATTAAAACATTAGCTTCGAAACTGGTAGACATTATAATTAAGTTATAATAAAACATTTATAGTGATTTTGAAACAAAGTTACATTTTAATTATAAAATGGAAAATCACAAAGTTAGTGCTTCAAATATAAATTATACAAATGTTTATGGGTTTAAAGAAAATTAAGTTGCGTTTTATTGTGCTAGTACACTGGGCCCTTGAGTTTTATCTTATGGTTATTACGAGTACAGTAAACCCTCCTATAACGCTGACATAGGTACCGCATTATTGGAGGGACGTCAAAGGGAAATATATTTTTATTATTTGATTTTAATTTTTGATGACTCATTTCAGTCATTTCCGGTAATTAAAATGTAAAAATACAATTTAAAACAGAAAACCTTTCATAAAATTCCCTAAGATAAAAGCGTACCTATGCCTATGTAAACGTTGTAGGGGGATTTACTGTACACACTTATATTGTACATTGAAGACTGCAAAACTTTGGTTCGTTTCATGTTTTATTTGAATTCTCTCAGATAATTTTCGCAAGAATTACTTGCATAATGCAAAATTAATTGCACAATAAAAGTGCACTCAAGGCGAAACATTTAAGGCTACTTGTGCATTTAGAACAACAATTATACCGTGCGATTGTGTTTGTAGAATTGTCTGGGAAATAACGTGGGCAAAGGCCCACTAAACAATACGTGGCCAAGTTATAACTCGTCACGAAGGTATTTT
The DNA here is from genome assembly GCF_059751285.1 of Brachycentrus maculatus. Taxonomy (NCBI): domain Eukaryota; kingdom Metazoa; phylum Arthropoda; class Insecta; order Trichoptera; family Brachycentridae; genus Brachycentrus; species Brachycentrus maculatus. The sequence continues at coordinate 417,087 of NW_028280946.1, forward strand.
ATGTATAAACAGGTGCAAATAATCATGTAAAATTATTGTAGTTCCTTGCGAATGAAAAACGATTTTTTTTCAAGCCTCGTTCCTTTACGCATTAGGTTTTACGCTTCAAGTGCTAAATCGGGGTATTAATCTTCTAAATATAATGCACAATGCCTCTATATGTCGCTCACTCCGTTCAACAACGTCGTATATCAAAAAACTTGATTTTTCAGGAGATCGTTTTTAAAGTTTAAAAATATAATGAAATGTATTAAAAATAAATATCAAGCCACTTATTGAACTTTTCACTGTGCAACAGATCTTTTTAGGTAAAACCTGAAAGTTTTTTTTACCATTTGAAAAATATTAAAAAAAATAATAATTAATTTTCAATAATTTTTTTCAAAAAGCAAAAACGTCACTTTCTGTCCTATAGCGGGTAAATATTAAGTTTAAAATATGCCGCTTTTACTGGGATACAGTACAGTTTCTGGGCATTCCGAAAACATACAAAACTGAAAATTTACGATTTTTGATATATGAGTTTGTTGAAAGGAGAGAGCGATGTGTGTACAGTGGCGTGCATTCTACACAGGCAGAAAAGCAGTGCCTACCCTGGATGACTTGCGTTCGTATAGAAACACGACTAGTGCCTACTATGCCTTATCCTTACCCAACCCTACTGCCTACCCCGATTACAAACCCTGTACACGCCACTGTGTGTGTATATATATGTATATCTTTAATTTTCACGGTGGGTGGTACATTTATAGAGCTGCTCCGTACATAAATTGTATATGTATATGTATATGAAACATTTAGAGTAATAATCATTTACGTTTTATGTATTTTTGAACACTTGTTTTTCCCATCCCTTTTATTGTTTTATTTCGCTGTTTTTCTTGTTATGTCACCTATTTTTCTGTTTTGAAATTAAATATTTCAATTGGCTTCATACCGCACTGTACATTGTATGCCCACGCGCAGACTATGCTATGATAATATTTTTAGTATGTTTTAAATTTGTATAAATGAATGCGTTTATCATGAAATGATGAGAAATGAAATGTTTAATTTTTTTATATAAAAGAATATTTATAATCCAAAATTTCCGGGAGTTTCTTCCGCTATAAAGGTTTGGCGCGTCAAAAGTGCATCAGTCCATCATCATTAACAATAAAAGTATTTAAGGTATACACATGCGACTAATTAAGCATGCTTATGAGCATGCCTAAGACGAGTATGCTCTCTAGCTATGTATATTTGCTTGAAATAAGCATGCTCATAAGCAAACCTGTTTAGACGCGCTCAGAGTACGCCGCTCCCACCGGGTTTGCGGGTAGCATGCTCGAAGATCGAACAACTGTCGATTTTTTTAGCATGCTCATTCCTAGTAAAGTATGTACACTCATGCTACTAAATAGCGTGCTTTGTGTTAATAATGAGCATGTCCATCTAGACGTTCGGTTCTCAGACCGTTGCGACGAAGAAACGGCCATGGAAACCGTTCGAGTTTCACTTTTTTTCATTAAACGAAACACTTTTCCGTTTTATGCCCTTGTTCATGGCCTAAACGGAACGGTTGTCGGTAACCTTTACCGTATGACTGGTCACAAAGGATGCAGCAGGAAGTGGTCAGCTATCAACAGGTTGAAACTGCTGATTAATCATTCTGTGTTGGTCGATACACATTACTAAATTACACGTTATATAAGGTATGTATGTAACTTTAAATTTGCAAGGTTATCCACTCGTTATATGATTCGCAATTAAATATGTTTAAAAAAAGACTTAGGTGCGTGTTTGTGTATTCACATACAGGGTGTCCCATGATCCTACGTATTCCTTTTAAGAGGTGTTAGGGTAGCTTATTACTCACCTAAAAATGAAAATATGACCTCAGTTAAAGTGCCTTAGTTTTCCAGATATTTACACTTTTGTGAATTTCCCGAACATCTACGCCCTAGATGAGTTTTTTGAGCGCCACTTTTTAAATTTTTTCATATTTTTGGATTCTAATTTTTGTTTCATAATACTGAATAAGTATTCTATTGATCACATTCCAAAATATTACCAATATTGGCTTGTCTTGGCGAGAAAAAAAATATTTAGGTGACTTTGACTCTTCACCCTGAAAAAAAATATATGACGCCAACCTGGCAATTGCAAAAAGTTTGTTCAATTTATGTTTTTTTTAAAAACAGCATAATATTTACTGTATTTTACTTTTGAAAAAAGGGTATTACGTTTTTAATGCAAAATGAGCTGATTTTATAATTATTTCATTTATTAGGAATTCCGATGTAAAGAATTGCTTTGTTTTAGAAAAGTGAAAAGTGTTTATGTTAAATTAAATTATTTTTGTATGTTATTGTGAAACATAAATTAGAATCCTAAAATATGAAAATTTGAATAAGTGGCATTAAAAAAACTGATCTAAGGGGCAGATTTTCGGAAAATTCATAAAAGTGGAAATATCTCGAAAACTAAGGCACTTTTACTAGGTCATATTTTAATTTTTAGGTGAGTAATAAGCTGGCCTGACACCCCTTAAAAGGAATACGTAGGATTATGGGACACCCTGTATAAACTTCTACTTACGAGCAGTTTCCGTCTAAAAATATGTTATCTGTTGCATTTGAAAGCATTACAAACATACTAGCGTATGACTGCCACAGATTTGATTTAAATGAACTAATTAGAGGTGTTTGTTTATGCATGTACCTAAAAATGTAAAATGCAAATATAAAATTTTAAATTCTTTAACCTGATACATCATTTTAAATTATTGCTACAAATAACATAAATAAAAAGATTAATGATCAAATGGATAGAATGCGCATACAATGTTATACCTATACGAATAAAAAAGTTTTTAAGATTTAATAATAATAACCATATCCGCTCCCTAGGTGGAGCATATGGAGTCCACAAACTATCTTCAGGCTTTTCTGTCGGCTGCCAGCTCCCTTGCATCCTCCCAAGTCAGATCCGCGTCGCGAAGTTCTGACGAGAACTGCCGACGAATTGTCAGCAGTGGTCGTCCTGGGCGGCGCGAACCTGATGCCTTTAATAATAATAAAATAATAAAACCCTTATCCGCACCCCAATGGTGCATAGGGCACTGCTTTATATAAACGCAGTGTTATCTCGATCGTTTACACATGAAGGAAAGGTGATCAGCTCTCCGCTTCAGGTACCAGTCCAGGGTAATAGAAATAAATATTACAGTGAAAAAATCACTCATATTTATTTGACCCCCCCTGGGAATCGAACCCGGGACCTCCAGAACGGTAGCCGAGCGTGCTGACCATTACACTACGGAGGCGGACAAATAGATTTAAAGACTCATTTTTTCTGTAAGTATTATACATATAATGTCTATATAAAAAAAGGTGTATTATATAATGTATGTGAAATGGCCGACCAAGCTATCGATTTATTTCTATTCCGTTAAAAAAACTCTTATTTTTTAATCGTCAACTATTGTAACTTACTGTCATTAAGGATCGATAACTGTTTTTTTTAATGCTGAAGTTGTTAGTTAATATAACCCAATATATAGCCCAATATACGAAAAATCGCAATTTGATTTTCTTTTAACTCAGGTAACGTTTAACGTAATTAATTGTTTTGCATAAAACACCGTTTTCGTGTTGAAAAGATAAATTTTTCATCGAAATAAATATATGATTTTGAAAATAAGACTTTGAAATGAAAGCTAACGGGTTAAAAAAATTATATAAATATACATATTTTCAAAATACTTATATATATTTTTAAAATGGAAAGACGTCTAGTGCCTAGCGCTGCCGCTCGCGTTTTGAATTTGAACGTTCTCCTGAACGTTAAAACTAACGTCAACTCCTCAGCCTTAAAGTCTAGAAATAAAGTTGTCTATGATATGTATCATAGATAACTTTAATTCCGTTTGTCCGCCTCCGTAGTGTAATGGTCAGCACGCTCGGCTACCGTACTGGAGGTCCCAGGTTCGATTCCCAGGGGGGTCAAATAAATATAAGTGATTTTTTCACTCTTACATTTATTCAATATTACCTTGGACTGGTACCGGAAGCGCAGGGCTGATCACCTTTCCTTCATGTGTTAATGATCAAGATAACACTGCGTTTAATGATGCAGTGCCCTATGCACCATTGTGCGGATAAGGGTTTGAATGAATGAAGCGTATAGAATTGATGGCCAGATGAAAACAGAAATGTGGAGTGAGCTGTGAATATAATATAACATTTGCTCCGTTTCAGGCCACTGACGAAGAGTTAGAGGCTGCCCTGGAGACCGCCCTAGAAGCCGGATACCGTCACATAGACACGGCCTTGGTGTACGAGAACGAGGCGGTCATCGGCAGGGTCCTGAACAAGTGGTTGGACGCGGGAAAACTCAAGAGAGAGGATCTTTTCATTGTTACAAAACTGCCTCCCGGAGGTGAGACTGTTCATCTTCACTGACATTTTCCATTCCATTTACTTACGTTACCTTTCCATTTCCATTCAACTTACGTTAGGTACCTCTTCAGAGGACGCGATCTTCGAATTAGACGCGGGTTGTCCGTGAACGTCCGGATCTTAACGATCAGTCCATATACATTGGAACCTCTCGTAACGAGTAATTCGCATAATGAGTAAAAATAAAAAGAAAAAAGTTGCTCCCTTAAACAAGCGACATTTCGCATAACGAGTTACAGAGAAAGGGCGAGTCCCTTTTTCACAGCATTCATTTGTGAGCCGGGATTTCCGCGCCAGTCAAAACAAAAAATGTTTCGATGAACGAGTGTTTAGCTTAATGAGTAAGATTCTGGAACGAATTATGCTCGTTATGAGAGGTTCCACTGTATATGGATTGAATGAGCGAATCTCGTTCACTAACACAGGCGTCGTCCTAATACAACGCGATTACGCGACCACTGCAAGATCTTGCGAATTTTATTCGTATGAATACGCGATTAAAAGATCTCTAATACGTGTTCTAATTGGTCGCGCGAATGCCAATTAGGACACTTATTCGAGATCTGTATGTTTAATCGCGGATTCATACGAATAAAATTCGCGACATTACGCGATGGTCGCGTAATCGCGTTGTATGGACAACGCATGACCCATTACTGTAGTTTACTGATTCGTAACTTCACTTATTATTGATTTAATGTAATTTTCTTGTTATTAATTGTTGTCATTGATTTGATTTGCAACAAAGTATCGAAAAAAAATACCCCTCTCCCCTTCCGCCCACAGACAATTCTGAGCAAAAAAGGTCGTGCGATTTGTCCCACGAAAGACCCATCGTTCGATTGATCCGGTCTTAGTGAACGGATCGCTTAAGTGATACAGATCACCGATGTGGATCTTATGGATTTTATATTCTTCAAATTCAAATCGCCGATATAATTATTTTTTAAAACGTTACACATACATATACACATGCTTAAAATATAACCGATAGTTTTTTTTAGTTAAAAAAAAACTATATTCACTTTTGTACTGGTGTTTTCAAGTCCGTTGAAGGAAATGGACAAAAAATTGTCCTTATTTAAAAAAAAATATATCAATTTCGTTTACTTTTCATGTGATTGAATCAAGAGAACGTGACAATACCAAATATTTACGCCCATTGCTCGGCCTAATGAATGACAGGTATAAATAAATTCAGGGTACAATACAATTTATTACATTTCAGTGATTAATTTTTGAATTTTTTTTTTAAAAGGTAACCATCCCTCTTTGGTTCGCAAATTCTTCGACCAATCTCTGAAGGACCTGCAGCTGGACTATGTGGACCTGTACCTGATCCATGCCCCGTGGGCCTTCAAGTACGTGGAAGACAATCTTCATCCAACCAACCAGGACGGAGAGTTCCTCATCGACCCTAACACAGACCATATCGCCATTTGGAGGGTGAGACTTACCATAAATTTTTGTATTGAAGCAGAGTGGCTTATGAAATCCGATTTTATGTAGATAGGTACGTTTTCTCACCATAAGAACAAATGCAGTTATGCTTAAACGCAGTATTTCTCAAAGTGGGCGTTAACGCTCCCTTGAGAAGACTTTCACAGGGCATAAGAAGCCCAAAGAGAAAGATAGAAATGCTAAGAAGTAAGATATATATTTTCATTCATTTCCTTTTTCTATGATGGGACATTCTGGCGATTTTCTTTTCCTATTTGACGAGAAATTATGATAGCGGGGGGCCAGACTAACAAGGTCTGGGAACCTGTGCTTTAAAGCCTTCATTTAGTCCCTATCTACACCCGGAAAGTGCATAGGGCACTGCATCAAATCGACGCAGTGTTTAATCGATTGCGATTATATTATATAAAGGCAGGGTGATCAGTTCTGCTCTCCAGATTCATGGATATAGGAGTGGAATGTGGAAGGTGGGCTGCAGATGACATGTATGAATGAACACAGGTTGAAGGACATTATTGCTATATCGGGAAGGAAATGCTGGAGGAACAGTAGGTACTATTAAAAAGAAAAGGAAATCAGCAACGGCTGGATACTCATGGTTCCATACTTGTACTAGCACTAGCCTGTGTAAGTTGTACACTGATAATGTATATAGTATGTATCCCTTTAGGATAGTTTTTCAGTAATTCAAGTTTTTTGTTATTAATTGGCTATAGTCCACTAACTCCTTCAGATTTTTTTTGTTTGATATACTAAACTTGTATAAGCAAGGTAAAAATCATACTCAGACTCCCATAAAAAATATCCGATAGTAGAGAGTTCCAGTTCCTTTTTGGGGCTTTATCGCAATGTCCTGACCTCAAACTATATTTGTAGGAACGTCATAAACCAAAGCAGTGTTCTGGCTTGCTCCGGTCCATTCCAAGCTACGATCAAGAGCTGTTAATTGAAGACTATTAAGATGTCAAACTTATTTTGTAGGAAATGGAGAAGCTAGCCGACGAAGGCAAGGCGAAATTTATCGGCCTGTCAAACTTCAACATGAAGCAGATCAAGCGAGTTCACGACAACGCCAACGTCAAGCCGGCCAACCTGCAGGTGGAGGTGCACGCCTACTTCCAGCAGCGGCCGCTGGTGGAGTTCTGCAAGCAGCACAACATCACCGTGACCGCCTACTCGCCCCTCGGCTCCCGGGGACTGGGCTCCTTCATGAAGAAACTTGGGTTCGAGTAAGAATCTCTCTCTGCACATACTTTGAATAAACTGGTCTCATTAGTAGTAGTTCCCCGACCGATTTGTACTAGTGAGGTCTCATCAGGCATAGTTGTGTACATTTTGCTCACTCCTTTCAAGAACGTCAAAAATCAAAAATTGTCAATTTTCAGTTGTGCATGTTTTCGGAATGCTCAGAAAATGTACTATATCACAGCAAAAGCGGCATATTTTAAACTTAATATTTGCCCGCTACAGAGCAGAAAGTTCTGTTTTTGCATTTTGAAGAAAAGGTATTGTTTAATTATTTTTTTAAGTATACTAAATATTTTTCAAATGTAGAAAAAACATTCAGGTTTTACCTAAAAGATCTATTGCACAGTAAAAACTTCAATAAGTGGCTTGATATTTTTTTAAATATATTTTATTATATTTTTAATCTTTAAAAACGATCTCCTGGAAAATCAAGTTTTTTATATATGACATTGTTGAAAGGAGTGAGAGATATATGAAAAAAATACATCACCTAAATATATTGTTTTTTGTTCAAATCAAATAACTTAGTTAGAATACAGATTTCGGTATGTCCAAAGACTGAAGTCGGCTGAGCAAAATCACTACTTCAATACAATGTAAATTGTAGTTTTAGGTTGGTAAATAAGGTCCGTATTGTGAGATCTCAGCAAGCCCCGATTTCATCCATTTCTGTTTTAGAGGTCTAAATTTTTATAATAATATCCAACTTTAATTTAATCATATACCGTATCGAGTTTCCTAAAGGGAAAAATGATTATATACAGTATATGGCCTTGCTTCAGATATTGCTGTAAGACGAAACTATTTTATTCAAATTGACCACATTACACAATTTACATAATGTTACCGCAGTTTAAAGCACAGTACTAAATCAAATGGTGGTGGGAATAATACAACTAATATATTGTAGTATATTTACCTTTTTTTTTAATTACTGAGGAATAAATCATATTGATTGCTATGGTGTTTACTTTGTAGAACTGCGCGTTAAATTGGAACATAATAAATTTATATAATCTTTATTATTTCAGAAAGATGAATGCCAATTAACTATGTTTTTACAATTATGCATATAACTATCTTCGCTAATTATAAACTTTGTCAAAAGCATCGTTTGAAAATGCCGTCAGAAAATTGTACAAAAAATATCACATTAAATAGGCTATCTACATTGTGTTCCAATGATTTCCAATGGATTCAAGATTTTTTTGTGGGCTTAAAGTACAAAATATTCTAAATTTTAACCCTATTAGCAAAAAAATATACCTTTTTAAACACAAACTTAAAATTTATTAGTTTTTTAAATTGAAAAAAATCAACTGTAAACACAGCCTGTTTAGATTTTCAATTTCACAAATTTATATTAATAATTGGATCTATTTGGAGCTCTAATGCATATTGCCAGTTGTTTCAGATTGAGAAATTTATCATTTAAAATACTTTTTTTGCTAAGCTTCATTTCCATACGTGGTAATTTTAATTTGTAAATATGATGGCACTAATTGTACATCAATGTGGAGATTTTTTTTAGCATAACATTGAATTTGTTACTCAAATTAACCATTAATAGGTCATAAAACATTATATATGGCTAGGCTGATGAAATTGATATTTAATTTAGTATGTATGAGTACAAGGATTTTAATACACTTAAAATATTTTGAATGCAATACTTGTCAGTGCTTCGCCAGAAAAATGAAACAGCACATGAATGTAAATGAAAATCTTGTGGATTTGATAGTATTGATAATTGTTTGTTTTGTTCAGACGCGAACTTCCGGATCTCCACAACAATCCCGTTGTCTTGGAGCTGAGTGGCAAGTACGGCAAGAGCCCGGCACAGATTCTTCTGCGTCACATTTTGCAAAGGGGCATTATCGCCATACCCAAGAGTACTAATACTGATAGAATTAAACAGGTAGGCACCTTTAAATATTTGGATATTCTACTAAAAATTCTTTGATTCAAATTGTCAATTATAGAATTAAATTAGAACATCGATTCTCCTAAGGACTTGTATACTCCACAAGAGACTTACATATCGTAGTCATACAGGAAAAAGTGGCCAAGTGCATTTTTTACAAAAACGCGATCACTGACTATATTATATCTTACTACCTTAATGTTGCCCTGAAAAAATCCCAAAGGGTTTTAAACTTGGAAGTATAATATACTGACTTGTTAAAAATTACTAGCTGCATTGATGTTTATTTTCTTGCCAAGCAAAAGTGACTTAAATGGCCCTCCTCAAGGTTTTACGTTTTGTTAGTTGGTCAATTTCTCCTGTACGACTACGATATAAGCAATATTGTGCTGAAACCATGCACTTCTCAGTGTGTATAAATGTTGTTCACATTGTGGTTGCTCTCGGATCTGATTGGAATACATCACTGTAGGTTTAGTCTTGAAATTGGTGGATCTAGTAATTGAAGGCTAGATAATAATGATCTAATGAGTTATTTTTGGTCTTTTTAAACAACTCTACAATCGTTTAATCATTTTGCATGTATGTTGTAATTTGTGGTGTATGAGCACTTACCAAATTACCTTTCACTTTAATTTAAAGAGTGATTCAGATATTAGGTAGCGTCAGTCACTTTGTAATGCAATACATATTGATTGAATGCAACAGGTGCTATAATTATACCAAAATAATTACTTTTGTTGCACAATTTATTTAAAAACTCCTTTAGTAATAACTTTAATTATTCTTTAAATGGATCAAATTATTGACTTAAATTATTTTGTTAATATACGCATAAGCAACACTTCTTAAATGATTTCACAAGATGTCAGTAGTGCCTTACATATAAAATAAAAACCCTTTTTATTTTGGCAACGTTGCGTCATTTGCTATTAATAAACCTGTTGTTTATTTGTGTCAATTTATTGAATTTTATGATAAAAGTATAAAATCTGTAATATTAAGATAAGACTAAAGTGATGAAAAATATTTACTTTCAATATGTAATATTTTTTATAGCTATAATCTATTTTTTCACATTGTGTATTTTATTAATTTTTATATAATCTGGAATGGTAAATTTTTTAGTAAAAGAAATACTATTTTAATAAATCACTCTGTTTATTAAAACATCAACTAAGCAATTATTCATGCCATTTATAAACAAATTTGTTGATCTGTTGATGAGATCTTTCAGTTAATTCGTGTTGATTTTTAAATTTCATTTAGAAATTTAAATTTCTATTGCCATGGGTCATCTTCAGGACAACATTACCCAGATAATATTTCATTTTCATACATATCTTGTAATTTTTTTTATTTTCAATATTGTTTAAGTTGATATCTCCGGAGTGTTAAATTTATTAGACGTATCAGACGTGTAATATGTTAAAAAATAAACACTAAAATATTGTGTTAATTTACTAAATAATGTCCTTTGTTTTTCAGAACATCGACTTGTTCACTTTTGAAATTTCTCCTGAAGATGTCGAGAAGTTAGATAACTTGGACCAAGGGGAGAACGGCCGAGTCTGCGATTTTGCTTTCTTCAAGGGCCTTGACAAGCACCCCGAGTTCCCCTTCTAAATTGTGATGAAAACCTGACAGAGATTCTATCAAAAAGGCATATTTTATAGCACAAACATTTCACATTTTTCTCAAATATACATTTTATAACTGTAACTCCCCCTGATTTGTACGTTTTAAAAAGATACTTTTATCCATTTTGTCAGTATAAAGGTAAAACTCATAATGTTTTTCGGTACTTGATGACCTTCCCAGCATCGGTGGCCAAGATCACTCACTTTACTATAGCAAAAATAAATATATTTCTTAAATTTAAAAAAATATTTATTTAATTTCAGAAAAATCTATGTTTTATCCAAGTGTCTTAAATAAATTAAAATTTAATTATACGCTCCACGCCAATGTTGTGTTAATGAATGACCTTTAGACTTTCTCTAAAATTGAGTGTTTTATCATTTTAAAACCTCTATGGAATATATTTCTAAAACTTGATTACAAATAACAACAATTTTTTTTTATAAAGTAAAAAGAGATTTGGTCCATTATTTGGTACATGATGAGTTTAACTTTTACACCAATTATATAACTGTGAGATTTTTTTATCATTAAAACTGTCAAGCAGTTATTTCTAACATTTTAAATTATTAAAACTAAATTTACAGCTTTAAGTGAGAGTTGAAACTTTTTGACATTCAATATTTTTTTATAGATTAGTAATCAGAATATGAAAACCATTTCCCAGTTACAGGTGCTTCTTTCCGGGCATTGGTCCCAGTGTATTTCAAACATTTCTACTGCAAAGCTGTGATTTTATAGGAATCATTTGTACTTTAATCAATTTAATGAAGCATTGAAAACCATCTGACTTATCAAAACTGTCAAATGTTGATGAGAGATAAATAATAATTTGTTTTGATTGTAATTGATTTTTACACAGCCAGATAGATTATACGGAAGTAAATAAATATAATAATAAAATGTTAAGTAACTTTATTTGAAATTTATTTCATAATAATTGCAGGTGGAAATTTGAAAAAATTAAATTTATTATCTATCCCTCCTAAAAATATAACACTTTGGATTTGCAATTGTTTAGCTCGTACCTACCGATATTATTACACCTTAACTGCACTTATATTTGAACTAGTTTATATTGTACTTGAAGTTATTTAAAATAAACATCTTTATGTCGTATGATCTGAAAACCATAATTACAAAAATTATAATATTAACATTTCTTATCTGGCTACAGAGAATATGGTATACAACTTAATATTTTCAAAGTTCATATTTTAATGGTGAAAAATGTGTGAGTTGTATTTTTCGTATGACCTATTTAGGATAATATTAAGATAAAATTGAGATTTTTAAAGATTAAGTGATAAATACATACACGCTGTTATTTTTATGTGGTGTGAATAAAAATATGTATTTTTAAATTTATTTTTGATTAAACTTCTTAGATTAATACACTCCTTCATATTGTAATTATTTTCTTCTGGATCTGCGTATCGACATTCTTATTTGTCTATCTGGTTATCAATAGCTTATGCAGTGCTGTCTCTAAGGTCAACAAATAAGAACATCATTACAGCTTCATAATAACCGGAAACAAATATTAATAGGTACACAAAATATAATTTATCATTTAAAAAAAAAATCATAATAAAATAATATTCACAAATCAAATATGATAGCGCACAAAATGTCTCATTTTTACAATTGTTTATATTGTTCCTACGAAATGATAAATTAATTTACAAAAAAAAAGATTTTAAGTAAAAATATAACGATGTTAAAAGAAAATACATTTTCTTGTGATATGTTTATATATATATATATATTTGTATTTTTAAAGTTTTGCAATATTTTAAATATTTTCAAAATAAAAACTGAAAAAGAAGATGTGTCATTTTATTTCACCCGATCAACCGTAAAAATAGATGAATCATTATTTACCTTTAAGGAAAAGTGTATCACGGAAGCTGAAATTGATTGAATATTAAAAATAAAATTATAATTTCTTCTTCTTCAAACCTTTATCTGCACCCGATGGTGCATAGAGCACTGCATCATATAAACGCAGTGTTATTTTGATAGTTAACACATGAAGCAAAGGTGATCAGCCCTCCGCTTCAGGTACCAGTCAAGGATAATATTAAATAAATAATAATTTAAAGGTTTCATATTAACCACCCTACCTTCAGGTTATTTTCAGGCATATTTTTTTACAAAGGTATCAATTTATCAGGTGTGAAACCTGACAAAAATGTGTCAGTGTATCCGGTACGTATTAAATATTTTTGGAACAGATATCTTTTCTCGTGTGCGTAGGTCATACGGGTTAGCGCGGAATTGTGAAGAAAAACCGCGCGTATCACGTACGTTCGTATATGTAGGGTGGTAGATTACTCACTGTTTCAGTGCTTGTCTGGTTTTCCATACAAATTTAGCATGTAAAGTCACTCTACTTTATGTCTGTTTCTAAATAATATTACTATTACCACCAATTCAAATAATCTAAATATGGAACATATAAAGAAGTCAAAACATATCATAAAATATTAATGATAGTTTTAGGCCTATTTATTACATTTTGGTTTGAAAAAATTATATCAAAAATTTAATAATAAAACAAATTAATTAAAAAAAAAAACATTATTAAGTCTACTCATTTACGGCTGATTTTATAAAAAATAATTAATTGCGTGCATTTTGAAAACAAACTGGTTATTTATTATCATTAGGCATTCACTTAGTTGTACGACATGCTTAAATTATAAATAATACACTCGTTTTTACTTTGTGGTACGACACCATAAAATTATAAATAAAACACTTGTTTTCTTACCACTTGAGTATTATATTTTTTTACGACTAGTTTCGGAATCTACAGATGCTTCAATCTACAGGTTAAATATAAACAGTTTATATTTGAACCTGTAGATGGATCATGTGAAGCTTCCGAAACTAGTTATAACAAAATATAATACTCAAGTGATAAAAACAAGTGTTTTATTTATAATTTAAATCAAACTGGTATGTAGAGATTACACAAATTGCTTTAGTACAACCTCTAGATATCGGTTTGTTTTCATAATGTACATCAGGGGTTCCCAAAGTGTGCGCCGCGGCGCCCTGGTGCGCCGTAGAAAGTAAAGAGGGGCGCCGTGAGTCGATCCTCTATCATTATCCGAAACCACAAATATTTAATTTTTTGTTGTTCTCCGTTTCAATTTTGAATTCTTATAAATATAATAAAACTCAATTTCATATTGTGGATGTTTTAATTTTTGTGCCCATCTGCCCAACTATTATTACTGTAGGTATTGTATCTATTTCTTTCGACTATAATATATACAGGATCTTTCATTAAGTGCTTTCTTTCTTTAAATTTTAATAAAACAATGTGTGTGTCAGAGATGTAGCATCAACAATATGGTCGATATTAACTGTGAAAGATTGAAAGTCTTTATTGAAAGATCCAATATATAGTCACTATATCTATTCCAAATAGCTTACTAATGTAGGGTGCCGTGACAAAATACTAAGCTTGTAAGTGCGCCGCGGGTTGAAAAAGATTGGGAACCCGTGATGTACATGATTAATTATTTGTATTTAAGATAAGTTTACTCGATTTTTTTAAATAAATAAGTGCAAGTGGCAATGCTATTACTATGAAAGTAACCAAATAAATTCAATTAATTTAAATATGGGGATCACCCGATCACCCTTATAATATATATCGCTCACTCCTTTCAAGAACGTCATAAATCAAAAATCGTCAATTTTCAGTTGTGCTTGTTTTCGGAATGCTAAGAAAATGTACTATATCCCAGCAAAAGCAGCATATTTTTAACTTATTATCTACCCGCTACAGGGCAGAAAGTGTTTGTTTTTAATTTTGATGAAAAGGTATTGTTTAATTATTTTTTTTTAAATACCAAATATTTTTCAAATGGAGAAAAAACCTTTAGGTTTTACTTTAAAAGATCTGTTGCACAGTAAAAAGTTCAATAAGTGGCTTGATATTTATTTTTAATACATTGTATTATATTTTCAAACTCTGAAAACGTTCTCCTGAAAAATCAAGTTTTTTGATTTATGACGTTCTTGAAAGGAGTGAGCGATATATCATATATACACAAGTATCTGCAATATAATGCAAATCGCTTGACACTTAAAAATGCAATATTTTATCATCTGACTACATTTGTAGCCACTTAAATTTTTCTTCTCTTTAGTATTTTTCAGCGTGTATCTTTTCATTGTCATTTCGTTTTCATATACACATATTTCTCACTCGTTAGTTACTAATATATGAGCGACAAATTCTATCTCTGTCAGTATCGTCATGAATTTCTTTTGTTATAACAATAATTATTCTTAATGTGACACGCGCCATACTTGTCACTGTCATTTAATTTTTCCATATGCGATTCATTCTTCTTCTATCTATTTCTGGTCGTTGAGGTCTAGCCCTAATTGCTTTTGTTTGGTCTCTTTCTCTCTATTCTAATTACGCAAGAGAAAAAGAGATAATTAAAGAGATAACAATAAACCTAATGTCTAAACACACTAATGCAAGTGATTTGGCCGGCCAGTATCTAACAATATTACTCAGATTACAAAATTGTCACATAGAATAATGGTATAGTACAACCGGATTATAGCTACCCTTACATATGACAATAATATAGAAATATGGATAGTGATTTTCACTCCGATATTTATTAGATATCACCCTGGGCTGGTGAACCTGAAGTGCCAGACTGACCACCTTGTTTTCATGTAATTAAAGATCAAGATAGCACTAGGTCATTATGGTATACCATATGGCACTATAGTGCCCTATGCACCATTGAGTAAGGATAATATGTTTTTATTTTAATGCAAAGGCAGGTTTAAAATTTAGAGTTCTGACATATACTCTACACCAGCATTAAAAAAAAAGAGCAGCAAGTCAATGTTATGTCATGATGATTTTTCTTCTTTTTATGACCCCTCTTTGTACCGAATGTATCAAATTGATAATATAGTATATGATGACAATGCAATCTCAAAATCTTGGCTAGAAGAGTAAAATATATTTGAAGGAATACAAATGACATAAATTAAAGTGAAAGAGGATGACGTAAATTAAGGTACTAACTAACTAGTAGGTACCTTAAAGGTGAAGGACATAACTGCTATATATGCTTTTTCCTTCCTGCAAAATCTAATTTTTATACCATACCCTTACCCTTTTACTCCCTTTCATTTTACACAGACACACTCGCACACTTTTTTTATCTTTAGTGGTTTTAATAGTTATTATAACATAAATATGTAATTTTTTAATTGGCTTTATTTTTGTAACAATTTTTTTTTTAATATACTATTTTAAATGTAAAGCTGTACGATTCCCGAACAAATAAAATAAATAAAAAAATAAAAATATATGCAATTACCATAGTAAACAGACATATTGTTTTACTCTTTTTAAATATCTAAAGACGGATTTCCATTTTATTAAATTGTATTGTTATTCGGCCTGAGTTTCAATGCACAGTTTAATAAATTTAATTTTATTCCAAGATGGATAAAAACATACTACAAAGTTACTACAAAATAAATGAATGAAAGCATCAAGAACCAACAGAACTTTACATATAAATGTTAATAGTCTGGAAACATAACATTATGCAGTGCATTTAATGATTGCAACGCATGACGAAATAATGTTAAATACCAATAAATTTACAAGTTTAAAATTTTTGGAATGTTGATTGAACAACATTTTACTTGTCCAATTAATGAAATTATGAAAATTGAAAAGGAAAAACCGAATACTATAAATGTAATTTAAATACGAATATGTATATTAACATGCCTCGAGGCATTTCTGAAGTTAAGTGAAATTGGAATACATAAGGCGTGTTATATCAACGTAATACGCATGAAATAATTAATCCAACAGGTTAAAGAGCATCCATGTCATTAAAACCATTTTTGTATGGTGGTAATGTGAATTTGCTCAGTGTACATCGAGCATTGGTTTAAAGTGGTTTGGTTTTTTTTAAGGTTTTAAAACTCAACATATTTAAAAATGGCAGTTATTTTAGGGAAATTAGTGCGGTTATATAACTTTTTAAATGATGATATCAGCGGTGAGTGGTTTATAAACATTAATTAATTTATCATTTATTAATGAATTAGTGTAGAGCTTGATCATTTTTAAGTTACATAGCATAATGAATTAATTGTTCCCTTATATCTTGTTTTTCCATAAAGATTTATAATCAATTAGGAAATTTAACAAGTGTTTTTTTTTTTAATTTTATAAAATGTGATATTATCTCCGCCTCTGTAGTGTAATGGTCAGCATGCTCGGCTACCGTTCTGGAGGTCCCGGGTTTGATTCCCAGGGGGAGGGATCAAAAAAATATAAGTGATTTTTTCACTCTAATATTTATTCAATTTTACCCTGGACTGGCACCTGAAGCGGAGGGCTGATCACCTTTCTTTCATGTGTTAACGATCAAGATAACACTGCATTTATATGATGCAGTGCCCTATGCACCATTGGGGTGCGGATAAGAGATAATTATTTTATATATAATTACATTTCACTGCATAAATTTATTTGATATATGCATATTTGTTTTATAGTTTGGATGTTACAATTTTAAAAAAAAAAAAAATCAAATGATTTTTAATATTTTTTTTAAAATTCATAATTACATATTTTTTAATGCAAGAACTTGAATAAGATTCAAACAATTGCTAGTTTTAATTATTTAAAAAAAGAGAAACAATGACTATGTCAGTGGACATTATAATGACTGAGAAATTAAACAATTTTTTTCATCAGCCTCATTATATTCATAGTACATATGCATACAATAAACTCCATAAGGTCAGGCCGATGTCCTGGAAAAATTGTGATGTCATGTCATTAAAAAATAGATATAAAAAGTTTTTAAAAGAATTTTTTTAATAAACATATACGTATATATTTTTTCTTTCTTTTATTTGATATAAATTTCAGTCCACTCAGCTTGCATTTGAAACTGAAATTAAGTTATTAAGTGAGAACATTGCCAATTTTGTAGTTAACTATGCTTCCTCAACTGTAATATTTACATAATTCAATTTGTGTTTTGCAGATCCAAGAACCAATGATTGGTTTCTCATGAGCAGTCCGATTCCTGGTATTACAATATTAGGAATCTACCTCTACTCAGTGTTCACTTTAGGACCTAGGTTGATGGAACATAGGAAACCCTTTTCACTCAAATACACACTCATAGTATTTAATGTGGTACAAATTGTAGCATGTTTCTACACAGTGTACCAGGTAAACATTTTACAAATTTATTTTATATTTTTTAACTCAAGACCAAAGTAGTTAGTGGGTTTCCAATTTCGAGCTAAGATATGTGAATTTTTCCTTTTATGGCGATGTTATGTAATTGTGTTAAAAGCGGTAAAACCATTTTCATCAGCGGTAATATTACAGAAGCGGAAAAGTTACAAAATAATTCATTCAGTTAAATTTGACCTCTGCGACTTATGCAAATACAAATACATATAATACTTTTCTGTAACTTTATAGTTTGTAGCACTGAATACTAATGTAATAAATAGTTCCTGTATTAAAGCAATACATATTTGACACTTCAGTAAAGTGACAAGTAGCTTTTTTTGTCCCCCGTGGTGTAATGGTTAGCGTGTTAAGCTACCATGCTGGAGGTCCCGGGTTCGATTCCCAGAGGGGGGTGCAACTAAATATTTGTGATTTTACACTCTATTATTTATTTAATATCACCCTCGACTGGTCCCCGAAGCGCAGGAGTGATCACCTTGCCTTCATATAAGTAACAATCAAGATAATATTGCATTAATATGATACAGTTGCCTATGCACCATTGGGTACGGATAAGGGTTAGAAGAAATTTTCGACATTGATTATTTTAAAATGTAAAAATGAAATAATAAGTTGTTTTCCTAGATCAATGTACGCAACATAACACATAATCCAAAATAAAATTAAAATATTTTATCATGATACTGTAATAACAATATGTAATAACAAAATAATTTACTTCTCCACAAAAAATATAAATTGAATCAAAATTTATATTTCCATTGTTCATTTTATATTTTTGTATGTACCTACATATAATCAATATGATTTTTTTCTGCATTTTTCTTCATCATGTTTGTATAAAAATTCCCAATACAAGTAACCATAAATACCATACAGTATTTTTGCATTATCAAAAAAAAAAACATATTAAAATGTCATATTTCATGAGCACAGTTTGCAAATACACATTGCTTTATTATAATAATAATAATAAAACCCTTATCCGCACCCCAATGGTGCATAGGGCACTGCGTCATATAAACGCAGAGTTATCTTGATCGTTTACACATGAAGGAAAGGTGATCTGCCCTCCGCTTTAGGTACCAGTCCAGGGTAATATTGAATAAATATTACTGTGAAAAAATCACTTATATTTATTTGACCCCCCCTGGGTATTGATCCCGGAACCTCCAGAACGGTAGCCGAGCGTACTGACCATTACACTACGGAGGCGTACATATAAATGCATAAGGCTGGCTCTTTCCCTTTTCCAGTGGGCTAGTGCCGGCCTGTTAGTTCTTTTTACACATTAAAAAAATAAATATATTATTTAGCTCTATAATATTTATGAAGTACATAATTCTTTATCAACTATTCCTGGTTTAAAAATGTAAAAAATATTTAAACATTCATAAACAAATGATAAATAAGGCAAATGATAATTTAAAATCCTGTCTTTACAAGGATAAACTACAAATTCAAAATGTGAAAAATAATGTTTATGTTTGAATTCAATACAACCATATAATAAATCACTGTGATAATAATACCTTGAATAATAATAGTAAAAAACTGCTTACAAATTAATTTTGCGTAACTAGTGACAAATATAGATATTATTTATTGATTTGGCGTTTAATTTGTAGAACTCCATTTTAATTTATGAATTAATTTTAAATCAAACACGGATTTTTTGAGTCTACTAAGATGTATTTTATTAACAAAAACACATCAAAAATTAATATTGTGACAATTGTTTCGCCTTGTTAGGGCATTATCAAACGAATGTTAGGGCATTCGTTTGAATCAAAAATCTGTGTTTGATTTAAAATTAATACGTAAGATAAATATAGATATTATCCAATTATGATGTTATTTGAATTACTCCAGTATTATTATCGTTGATGTTATTCGGTACATGTATTTCCTTTGCCTCTTATGCGGAGATATCGCAGAGATAGTTATTAGATTAACAAGTCATTTGTACTATTAACCACCCCGTAAAATTAAAAGAAAGTTTTATCAAGCTATATTAGTAATTTTTATTTAAACTTGATCCTTTATTGCCTTTATCCAATGTCTTCAATATTTAATTTAATCCGATTTATATTTTTTTTCAGGGATTAGTTTTAGCATGGGGAAATGACTACAAATTGATATGTGAACCTGTTAATTACTCTAACAGTACAATAGCAATAGATATTGCGAGAAAATTTTGCTACGGATATTTTATTATCAAATTAGCAGACCTTCTTGACACGGTAAGACAAATTTTCTTTTTTCTAAGGAATTTAAAAAAATATATACACATTTTTCTATTCTATATGATTTGTATATTTTCAGGTATTCTTCGTAATGCGGAAAAAACAGAATCAGGTATCATTTTTACATGTATACCATCACACTGGAATGGTTGTATTATCTTGGAGTATTGTTAAATGGCTTCCAGGTATTCTTAATAATTAATTCAATTGATTTTAAAACATAAAACTTTGAAAAGCATTAAAATCTATAAAGCTTAATGAAATACGCACAAATATGCAGAAAAATATTTTTGTCATTCCTAGGAAACACAAATGTTTTGGAAATATTATCTTTAATACAATAATAATGAAATGTTTTAACATTTAACATTAGCTAGGGTTTTATTGCGATACAATAAGGTTAAATCATTCATGTCTACATTTGGGAATAAAATTGACATTACATACAAATCGAATTCAAACGATTCAATTGTGTATGAAACATATATGTATCCATTCAATAATGTAAGCACTAACATCATGATTTTTCATTTAATAATTTATAAATCACTAACTTTATTTATACATCTCATAAATTATTTAAAAAAACTCTAAATGAAGTTTGGTCAATATTTTTAGGAGCATTGGCCTTAAAATATTTACCTAGTATAAATAGCAGTAAGTATGCATCACAAATTTTAGGTGGCTATTCTAATTTAATATCGTATTTCAGGAGGACACGGTACATTCCTGATTCTACTTAATTCTTGTGTACACATTGTTATGTACTTTTACTATTTACTGACCGCATATGATGAGTCCTACAAGCGCTCTGCGTGGTGGAAGAAACATGTCACTCAAGTTCAAATTGTAAGTTGTACAAAA
The DNA here is from genome assembly GCF_059751285.1 of Brachycentrus maculatus. Taxonomy (NCBI): domain Eukaryota; kingdom Metazoa; phylum Arthropoda; class Insecta; order Trichoptera; family Brachycentridae; genus Brachycentrus; species Brachycentrus maculatus. The sequence goes on from NW_028280946.1 coordinate 438,207, forward strand.
ATTTATAACTTATGCCGAGCCAAAATCATCTGCTGATTCCGGTAAATCATGTTATAGACAACTTTTGCTCACAATTATAGGTAAAAATAATGTCATTTGCTCCATAAGTGTGGGTGAGACCTCTCTAAAACATGATTTATGAAGAGAGTATGCCTAATGTTCAATTCAATTCAATTCAATTTATTCAATAATTAATATATACATTACAAACAAACATTTAAGGCGTATACATTAAAAAAACAAATTAAAAATTACACAAGAAGACTCTTGTTAAATGTGTAGAAGAATCTCGCTTCGGAAAACTCCTTCGGACACATGGAACAGATCAATATCCAATGTGATATTGTTCAACATAGCGGTAGCTCTTCCTACAGGCATAACCATCGGCAGGTTGGTCCTGTGTATAGGAATGTGAAACAATCTATGCCGACGCTGTCTTAGGTAACTATCGGGAACATACAGACCAATGCTCTGGATAATTTCATTTAATTAATGTTAATACCGAAGAGTCAGAGATATACACAAAAAAATGGGATGAGAATAAAAAAGCCACTCAAAAAAACTATGGAAGAGAGGCTCTTTTGACACTGTTGCTACCTTCCACATGTCAATAAACATTATAATGTGTAAAAATGTGTATGGCTATGATTTTTTAAATGAAGTGTATCTGTGTGTTACAACACTACAACCATTACAAAAGATGATGTTGCTTAGTCACAGTTTTTTCATTTGCAGTACATTTCCACCACAAATAATAAATATTCCACTATAAATATTACCTACAAAATACAGACTTGTAATATTAACTAATCTTGCAAAGGAACATTCTCTTTTGTTGTGACACAAATTATTTTACATTAGTTTGACTCACAAAGCCTGTGTGACGTTTCAGTTCCTTCTAGTTCTAACTTTAAAAAATCATAGCACTGTCAATATAACACAATTATTTACAAATAACAAAAAAATCTTCCTCATTCATTGAATGAAAACCAAATTAGTTTTTAAAAAAAAAACATTTTTGTAAGAATTATGATAACTGCATATTTTTGCAAATAATAATATTGGATGAATTTTTAATTGAACCATTAAAATATTTATTCCTTAAGCCATCAAAATATGTGTTTAATTTTATTTTAGATTCAATTTGGAATACTCTTTCTGCACTTCAGCGCTGTCTTTCTGGTGGAAAAATGTGACTACCCTAAATTTCCCTCCATCGTGTTGATACCGCAAAATTTATTTATGGTTTTGTTATTCTGCGACTTTTACAGAAAAGCTTATCTCGTCAAAAAGCCTAAGAAAGTTGAATGAGTACTACAGAAAAATTATTTAAATCATTTATTTTTAATAATAAATCAGATTAAGATCTTGTAACAGTAAAAATTACAATGTAATTGAAATTAAATTGAATGTCTTCAAATGCTTTAAACAAAAATATATTATTAAAAAAATAAAAATAATAAAGACGTGAATTGCAATTATATGATTTAATAAGGTTGTTCGACTCCTGCATATATTTATTTTATTATTTACTTCAAAAATTTACAATTCTTTAAACGTTTATTTTCAGAATTTATAATTCTTTAAATGCAAAATTAATTACCTAACTTAGGTTAATTTGTGCATCCAAAGGGTAACAATATATTGAATAATAATAACTTATGCTTTTTTAAGATGTACATAACTCAAGAACGAAAAAAAAGTCATGTGAAATGTAAACAATTTTACTATTATTTATTATATCAGACACTGGATTATTCAACCTTCGGCTGATATGTCAATATTATAGACGTCTCAACTTGATATGTAACATCGCTATTTTTATATGAAAGAAGATGGAAGTCTGAGCATTCTGAGCTTATGACCTGGCATTTGGCTGGCTTAAACAATACACTAATGTACGGTTCGCCATAAATATTTATGCTATTGCATGTATGTTCAATAATGGGCAGAATGATGAATGTTACAGAAGTGTATTAAGTGATCGCTTAAGCCAGCCAAATGCCAGTCCTGGAATCCTCAGACTTCCAAGTTCATTCATATAAAAATAATGATAGATGTTTCATATCAATAATTTCATGAATTGATTTGGCAGTCATTTTGCGATAATATCTATCCATTTTTAATTTGAATTAAACTTGGTAAGTGTCACTGTTTCCTAAAATCTATAGTGTCACAAAAGATTTGAGAAGTAGTATTATTTACCGAGTATATTAAAATTTAAATAAAAAATATTTCATATCAAGTTGAGACACCCATAAAAGTGAAATGTTATTATTATAACAAGTGTTTCTTGTACTTTAAGAATTATGTAATATTTTTAAAGATATTTTTGTGTTCTTACTCGTAGAAATAAAAATTACGGTTTTTATTTACATAATATAAATTAAATAAAAGCCTAACATTAAATGGTTGAGTAGATTTTTTCATTTAGCTAAATACAACATTGACTGCTATGTCGATGATGAAGCAAGAATTTTTCATTTTTTATTTATTAAATAGTGTTCATAGATGTTGGTTTCATTTTTGAGTGTCGAATCATCTTCAAAAAAAGTATACAGCTTCAAAACAAAAAATCTTGCATTTTAAGCAGAAAAAAAATAATTATGTATTCATTGATGATTCAAGGTTAAGAAACAATAAGAGAGCTTGTGCACTACAAGGAATTTTACCGTCCGGCAGTCCGGTTTTAAAAAATAAAAGCAACAACAGTTTAGCATGATCAAAGCGCACCGATCCGAAGAAAGAAAGACAAAAGCACAAGCCAATCTTCCGTTTTATCATGCTAACTGAAGTGCCGGATGATAAAATTCTGTGCAGTGCACAAACACACCAAGTCTAAATTATAACACCATCTACCAACGAAATCATAAAATTCTATAAAATAACTATATTGACTTCTTAACGAATATTTTCATCTGACGACTAGTTAATTTGTCACGCCAATTAATCATTAATATTGACTTCTTAATGAATATTTCCAACTTGACGACTAGTAAATTTTGTATCCATGCCAATTAATCATTTATATTGACTTCTCAATGAATATTTCCAACTGACACTTGTAAATTTTGTGTCCACGCAAATTAATCATTCATATTGACTTCGTAATAAATATTTCCAACTGATGACTAGCAAATTTTGTATCTACGCCAAATAATCATTAATATTGACTTCTTAATGAATATTGCCAACTGACGACTAGTAAATTTTGAATCTTCGCCGATAAATCATATAATTAAAATAACACAAAAATTAACAACACTAACTCAAAATAGAAAATTAGAAGAAATATTTGAATTACAAATTTAAAATATTATATTGTTTTTTGACATCTTATCAAAGATGAAGAAGAATATGGAAGTCTGGGCATTTTAGGAGGATGACGGCCGTCATAGACTGGTTTATAGACCGTCATAGGCCTATGACGGTCGTCAGACCCGTAAATGCCCAGACTTCCATATTCTTCTTCATCTTTGTGATGAGATGTCAAAAAATAACTCCTATAATTGGAGATAATCCAGATTTGTGAACATGTATTTGGACACACTGAAAATATCATAATATTATACATATTTACCGATATAAATATGAATTTTATTATATTTGAGGCATAAAATTACACTTAAAACAAAGTAAATATAATTTGAATTTTTAATAGGTTTTAAAATAATATCTTCCCTGTCCATTTTTAAAATCTCAATAAGGAGTGGTCTATCGTTTCAGTGGGCTGGCAGGATTGATTATTTCATAGAACATTGTGGGCCTAATCACAGTCAGAAAAATTCGAGACTCGGCTGAATTAGAAATGTAATATTTTTTGTTTAAAAATGGGGCAAAATAAACACACAAAAAAAGAACATTCAATCTAATTAAAAGAGAATCTAATTTAAACCACTGCACATGGATAACTGCAAAAATAAAAATCATCTCAAAAAACATATTTTAAGAAAATATGTAAATTTTTGGAAGAATTTTCTGTAATATAGTATATATGATAATTATATCATATTTAGCACCAGAGGTATATTTTTTATTACACGTGGAATATTACTTTATTTTGGATAAGTGTTTTATTTCAAATTAGTATTTTATTTCAACTTTTGTTGTTTAATCAAATTGGTTGAACTAAATATCATCGCGGAGGCAGGATAAAGCATTTTGCCCACTGCTGTCTCAAAGCATTAAGTCGTAATAAATTATACATGAGGAAAAAAGAAACAACACTTACTTAGTAAGTCGAATTTTTCCATAGAAAAATGGTCAGATTTACCGTGGAATATCTGTAAGTAAAAGAGATGAACAATTATAAATCCAAAACTTTAAATGTTCAAGGGAGACAGATTTGTGATAGAATATTCAATGCTAGTTTTTAGAAAGCTAGCACAAAATGATTGTATGTTCAATAATTGCATGTTTGCTTTCTAAAAACTGTCAGGAAAAATTACATTTTTTCTTAAATTTGTCTTGAACATTTGATATTTCAAATTTGCAATTATTAACAAAGTATTTACAAATATATAAATATCAAATGGTCATATATTAGGTATACCAACATTATAACCCAAAGAGTTGTCAATTGAAATCATTAAGTAAATAATTTTTAACATTTTCCACAATATTTGGTTGACTGATGGCTCGTATAATAGCGCTAGTGAAATGATCACATTTGGATTCTTCGTCATTGTTATCTTCATCTTCCGAACCGCTTCCTAACGGTTCTTCTATGCTGCGCTTCTCCATGTTTTCTTTCAATAACTCCATGAGATCATTTTTTGAGATTTCTTTAACAACTAGGATATTATCACTTTCCTTTATAATTTTATCTAAATCTAAGTTATTAGTTAGTTTATTGCAGGCGTCCCCGCCGGAAGAGCTCGCACTGACTGGGTTTTCAGGGTGGGTGAGTTTGATCCTTTTAGCAGAATTGTGCTTTGCTCTTTGTTCGAGACACTTAGTCACTGTGGTTTCAAGTTGCAGAATGTTTACAGATAATGGAATCTCTGGGAGATCATCCTGAAGAAAAAAAAATAGAGATAATTTCATGTTTACAAATCATAGAAAATGACTATTTCTGATGTTTACTGACATATATAACTCACCTCATTGGGATTCAAAATGTATGGAAGACACTTTTGCGGCAGATCTTTACATATTTGAGCAACAATAAGTTTTGTCAGGGCTTCTTCTACTCTGCTTTCAACATCTAATTCTTCCTAAAATACGTATTCAAAAATTATAATAAAAATAACACAAAGTGAAAGCAATATTTCAAAATGTATTAGCTAATAAATTTTAGATTAATATGAGACCGTATCACAATCATGTTATAAGGACTAATATTAAACTAAAATTAAATAACTCGCAAAACTATCATACTTTTGCACATCTCGCAAAACCGGCTTAGAAATATCTTATTAATAAATAAATAAAATTTAATTCGCCTCCGTGGTGTAATGGTTTGCGTGTTTAGCTACCGTGCTGGAGGTCCCGGGTTCGATTCCCAGGGGCGGGGGGTTGAAAATAAATATTAGTGAATTTACACTCTAATATTTATTTAATATGGTCCTAATAATCCTGGATTGGCCCCTGAAGCCAGGAGTGATTGCTTTGCCTTCATTTAACTAACGATTGAGAAAAAACTGTGTCAATGCGATGCGGTGCGCTATGCACCATTGGGTGCAGATAAGGGTTTAAAAAAATACAAAGTTGCTCACAGTCGGAATCCAAGTATTGATGGCAATGCCAATATCGGAAACATGTTCTACATAATGCCACCAGCGGTATGGAACTACTAAAGCATCTCCGGGATCCAGGACCACCATACGACATCCAGATAATCCTGAAATGATCAATAATAAATTAATTGACTAAGAAATATTGCTTCTTACAATAAGTCCACCATTACATCAATTAACAGGCGCCGTGGCGTAGTTGGGTAGACGCTCGACTGCGAAACTGGCGTCGCGGGTTTGATTTCCGCCAATTGCAAAATGAATTCAAGAAAGATTTATTTTCAATTGGTCTGGGTGATGTATTTTTCACATTTACCTTCCCTATCCCTATTATCCTACCTGCAGACAAGCCTCTAAAATAGACGCTTATTATGCGGGTTATTCCTTTAATAAATAAAAAATCTGTAATTATTTGTACCAATATTGTGAGAATGGACACTAAATTTTAACAAATCTAAACACATGACAGTATTTATAGTTGTGCGAATCATACATAAACAGTTTAGATAAACAGATATTTTTGGAAGCATGCCAATAAAATTTTTAGAGGGATAACCTGTAATAAACCTTTGGGTTAAAAATTTTTCACTGGGTAAAAAATACACAATAGGGTAAAATATAAAAGAGCTTTCAACAAAAAATAGGGATTTTTATAAAAATGTTTAAACCATTATTTTTTAAAGGAATAATTCAAACTTAAAAATAAATTTTAAATAGGAATCTATTGAACTCACCACTAAAGCAGCTTAAATTATGGGGGGAGTAAAAATTCAATTGACTATAAATACTGGACTCTTCATACGGTACTCGAGTTGGTTTCATACCACCACATTCTGGAGGAAAAAGAAACCATCGTTTTCTGAAATCAAAATTTAATTATTTATAAAAACAATGATCAGTCGAGATCTCCGCAGCTGACAGTAACTTACTACAGCAGGACCTCTATAATCCGAACCCCCAAATCTGAACGCCCATTCCTGCCTAGAATGGGCTGACTAAGTGGTAGACTAATATTCCTGTAGAGCAGTGCTCCGCAACCGGTGTGCCGCGAGCCGGATACAGGTGTGCCGCGGTCAAATTAATGTATTTGACATTTTAAAATTGTTCATCACATATTTAATATGTCATTTAATATGTTTAATTTTTCAATGGCCTATATTTTTTAGCTTTTGATGTGCTGTAGAATTCTAGGAAGAATTTTGGTGTGTCGTAGGTGGGAAAAGGTTGCGGAGCACTGTAGAGAATGCTTTTACGTAAATTGCGAGACAAAAATTTTCACTTGTCATTAAATAAATCTCGACCAAGTAAAATGTTTGATTTCTTTAAAAAAGTTGAATAAACACATTTAAAATTTCACAAAACATGTTTGTTTTATTTGATAAAAAATACCCTACAAATCCTATGTACTGTAATCTGAATGCTCCACTAGTCCGAACAGAGGGTCAATTTTTAGCATTCGGATTATAGAGGTCCTGCTGTACTTTAAAATAATAGACAACTACTCAAATTACAAAACCAATGTTTCATTAAATGTTTCAGCAGTTACTTTGTGGTAATACTTATCCATTTGATAATTTAACATTGCCTTGTAAAATATCACTAATTATTATATTATGACATGTGTTCCAAAGCATTTAACATCATTATCAAAAGTTTCATGATGTTGTAGAGCAGTGGTCCGCAACCTTTTCTCACCTATGACACACCAAAATTCTTCCTAGAATTCCGCGGCGCACCAAAAGTTAAAATAAATAGGTAAAATATATCTTCTTCAAACCCTTATCCGCACCCCAATAAAGCATAGGCACTGCATCATATAAACGGAGTGTTATCTTGATCATTAACACACGAAGGAAAGGTGTCATCCCTCCGCTTCAGGTACCCGTCCAGGGTAATATTGAATAAATATTAGAGTGAAAAAATCACTTATATTTATTTAACCCCCCTCTGGGAATCGAACCCGGGACCTCCAGAACGGTAGCCGAGCATGCTGACCATTACACTATGGAAGCGGAGGGAATATATAGACCATAGAAAAATTATTTAGTCAATAATATTTATTCATTTTGAAAAAAGGTGTTCACGATACTCCGGTGTGCCACGGCACTTCAGTTGAGGAGCATTGTTGTAGAGTGTATTGAAACACGTGTCGCAATAAAGTTGGATAATTAGTGATATTCAAGAGGTTAACGTTTGAAAAAATAATTAAAACAAGATGTTTGATCGTAAATTTAAAATATTTTATTGATACCTTACCTACCAAGTACTTGGAGAACAATATTGCGTCCGTAGGTATCCTGATGACAGGGAGTGTGAGCTCCGTTATTCCCAACCCACAGGGTTGATTCTGCAGACTTTGCTTCCGGAAACCCAAATGCCTCCCAACATATTTGCTTCAAATAAAGAAGAAAAAAAAATTGTATTAATTTAATTTTTTAATAACCGTAGTCAAAGACAATGATATAACATTAATGCAAGAGAAGAAAATGGTTAAAATTTTTAAAAATATATATATAGATTCCTCTAGAAGTGATATATTTTTTTAATGAATTATTACTGGAACATGGAATGTCATTAACATACTAAGGGCGTTTGTCCACTACACGGGATTTCACCGTCCGGCAGTCCGGTTTTGAAAAATGAAAGCGACTACGACAGTTTAGCGTGATCGAATTTATGCGCAACGTGTTCACGCACCGATCCGAAGAAGATGGACAAAAGCACAAGCCAATCCAAGCCAATCATCATTATAAAACACTAACTGACGTGCCAGATGGTAAAATTCCGTGTAATTCTGTATAGTGGACAAATGCCTTAAGGATGGGTGTTTTTTTCTGTGCAGCGCTGATGACAGGATTCGATAATTGTGTACATATGTATATATAGTTAAGACCTTCACAAAGAGAATGATACATAATAAAACATTAAATAATTCCTTTTTTCTGACTTTGAAATGAGGCCGGCGCAGGAGGTAAAAATGCCCTTTCCGTCCTTAAGCAACAATTGATAGAAGGGGTAGAAAGTAGAAATACCTTTCACATCCTTAGTGTGTTAAAATATAGTAAATATGAATTAAATTGATGAATCAATTACCATAAATAATTGTAATTAAGGTGTAATATGTTAATGTCTCATAGTATGCCAGTTTATAAGCAGTTATCTAATTTTCTAAGGATGTTTGGGTATAATAATATTTATAAACAGCAAAATGTAATCAGCTCACCTTAGAAATTTCGCTATCAGCCATAAACCATTGATGTATATATTTATAGTCAAAATAAAACCAATCCTTCGTCCCCGATTGCGCTATTTCAATAAACTTCTGGAATGACAAATCTTTTGTAGGGCAGTTTCTTTCCCAACATGGCTCCTTGGTGGATTTCGTGGGTTTGCATCGGAATGATAGATCACCTGGTGGCAAATTTTTTGTCCATTCTTCGAGTGACCATTTTAGTAAAGGCCATGAGCATACATTTTTTAAAACAATTGGGAATTTAACACTTTTCACTAGTTCATGTATGACTTCTGGTTTCACGGCTTTATCCATTTTTAATCTTGGACTGGCTCAGGTAAAGACTTTTGTTAAAGAAAGGTAAAGAAGTTTAGAATTATGACTCAGAATCTCATGCTGATTTCATTTCCGTTTTCCTGACGTAATTTCTAATGTCATCTCATAACTTGTTCTGACAGAGTTAGTAAACAAAACAAAACACTCGAATTTCGAATCAAATGTTTAGGTTAGGATTTTTTGTTTGTGACAAGTAGTGATGTAAAATTTATTACAATTCAAACCGGGGTCAGTTGTATAAGACATTGAAATAATTTTCTTGGGATTTGGGAGACTTGACAAGACGAAATTAAATATTATGTTTTTTTTTAATACACATAAATAAGAATATTTGAAAATCTTTTATATTTTTTTGGGAGTGTAAAAATTGGGTAATTTTGCGGCAATCCTTATTTTGAGAAAGGTAAAGGTGAATGAGAAACCAGACGGCATGGGTGAAAGTGGGTTTGGACAATATAAAAATAGATATATATTTTTTAAATCTAGTTAAGAATTTCAAATGGATAGTAAAATAATAGGTGACGGACTGTTTTTACACAATTATATTAAATAATATAATATTTATGACTTGAAATGTGACTTTGAATAAAACAAAAGTAATTATTTTCTTCTTTCGATGAGTATGTCCCATTTAGTCAACATACACATAGCATATTATCTGTAACACGTCTCATCTGAACACAAGTAATGGCAGTGCTGTGTATCGCGTGTCATACAGTTCAGAACGACCGTTCCCTCTGCATCTTTTCAGACATTGTAGAACCACATTTTCGGATCCATTGGCTTGAGGCATCGCAAACCTAAAACCTACCTTTGTACATATATATTTTCAATATTCTTTGCAAAAGGTTAAGAGATAATGAGACAAAGTAAATAATATACAGAAATGGTTAAATAATTTAATATTTTATTAATTTATGTTAATTTTTTAGTTCTTGAAACATAATACAGAACATTATTTTATGGACATTTTGATGTAATGTATACAGAGTGATATTGAATCGCATTCATTATTATAAAACTACGATATATTTATTACCAGATCCTTCATCCATTGTCTTAAAGGTAAGCAAGAGACCATTCAAAATACAGTAAGGGCGTTTGTGCACTACACGGAATTACACGGAATTTTACCGTCCAGCACGTCAGTTAGCATATAAAACGGATGATTGGCTTGTGTTTTTGTCCATCTTTCTTCGGATAGGTGCTCTTGATCGGTGCGTGAATACGTTGCGCGTAAATTCAATCACGCTAAACTGTCATAGTCGCTTTCATTTTTCAAAATAGGACTGCCGGGCGGTAAAATTCCGTGTAGTGCACAAGTGGCTTAAGGTGCAAAATAATGAATACAGGTGCATATCCGTTATTGAATGTTTAAAATACTTTTGTACCAGTTGTTAAATAGAGTAAAATAAGTGGTAAGTTTTTAAAACATACTGATTGTTTCATATTTTTAATTGTGGTTTTTATTAATCAATGTTAATCAATCAGTTGAAAAAAGCAATGGTGTATCAAAGAGATGGTACAATTAATAATGATTTATATATGAATTACACCATGATAAAAACTTTATTCAAAATGCTACATGAAATTACTGTTAATTTTATAAAATATTTAGTATTCCAGATATCAATGTATGATTCTCAAATTTGCAATCCAATATGTCAATGAAGGACGGGTTTTTATTATTATTTTTAATTATTGACAGTTAAGATCACGCTGCATTATTTGATGAGGCATTCTACCCACCATTAAATATGGATAAGTGTAAAGAAGAAGAATTGATAACAATGAAACAGAATACTTGTAATAATTATTGAATTTGAACTGTGAATGTATTTGGTTTAAAATAATCTGTTATAAATCTGACAAAAAAATGTAAACTACAAGTATTCAGACTGCGATTATTTACTATTTAATTTAATTTAATGATTGATCTTTATTTTGTGTGGTCTGAAAATTATATGAAATAAAATAATACTATTATTAGTAACATTTTATTTCATTTAAGCACATTCTATTTATAATTTTATTTCGTGAATGTATTTATTAAAAACTGTAACTGACAAAAAGTTATAAAAATTGACAGTTTTGGAAACCCCTTTGTTTTAAAGTTGGTTAAAAATGATTGTGTATGTACTAACTAGGTTGTGGCTCATATAACACCTTAGAACCACAGAAAAAAGGTCGAGTACAGCTGATCATTATCAATATTCAATATATATTACTATCAGTTATCACTAAACATTGTATGTACATTTATATATACCTAAACAATTGTCTCGTCACAGACAAGATACAATTAAATTTCACAAACCTTATGTTACATTACAATTTAAACTTACAGAAAGGAGAAAACTATTAGCGATTTATAATCTATAGTTCATATCATTCATAAACCTGTAAATTTTTATTGAATTTAGATAAAATGGCCAGTTTCCATTCATTATTAAATAGACTAATTAATATCCCCCTCAGTAACTCAAATTATAATCGTGAATTAAACACAATTAAACTAATAGCAAAAAACAACGGGTATAATAGCGCGCTAATAGATAAAATGTTAAAAAATAAAATTAAAAATAATTTTACCAAAAAATACATATATTCAGCACCTAATAATGATTCAAAAAAAAAAAAAATCTTGGCGAAAAATTTTATATACGGGTTCAATAACTAAAAATATTTCGAAAATCTTACCCTCCCATATCCAACCTGCATATTATACAAATAATAATTTACATAAAATCCTCGATAACTCAAAATCTAAAATTGATTTATTACAAAAAAGTGGTGTTTATGAAATTTCGTGTGGAGATTGTGATAGAAAATATATTGGCCAAACTGCGAGAAATTTAAAGATTAGAATTAAAGAACATCAAAGCGGTCTTGTTAGTAATTATTTTTCGGAATTTGCAAATCATATAATAGATACTAATCACTCATTTCACTCCCATAAATTAAAATTATTACACCTTGTTCCATATAAAGGCCAAATTATGAATTATCTTGAAAATTTAGAAATACAAAAAAACCTGAATTCTAATAATAATTTATTAAATAATATATTGTTTCAAAATTCTTCGCCATTGCTTTCAATTTTTCCTTTGTTTTCAAACTCCGTTCCTTGACTAACCCCTTCCCCTTACTTTCCCCCTATCCTTATTTATAGAACAATTTTATATTTTATATTTTAGTTATTATACAGACCTGAATGATGGAAGTTTAGCTTCTGAAACATGTAGTCTATAATTAAACTCAAGTGGTAAAAAACGAAGTGTTTTCTTTAATTATTGAATTTAGATAATTTTATATTTTCTTAGGTCACCCAATATGGTAAATTCTGTTTGATTGGGATACATCGGAACCACGATTTGAGGTCTAATTAAGTGCCTACCCATCGTTGAACATATTGTATTATTGAATAATATTATGAAATTAGTAAATCACAATGAAAAAAATGTACATATAAAGAAAATTCGTAATAATGAATGTGTGTTACATAATTTTATTACTAAATGGAATAATATACATCGTAGTCATACAGGAGAAAGTGACCAAGTGCATTTTTTTTACAAAAACATGATTATTGACCATTTGATATCTTACTAGCTTAATATTGCCCTGAAAAAAATCCCAAAGCGGATTTAAACTTGGAAGTATAATAAATTGACTTGATAAAAATGACTAACTGCATTGATGTTTATTTTCTTGCCAAGCAAAAGAGACTTAAATGGCCCTCCTGAACATGTTAGTTGGTCACTTTCTCCTGTACGACTACAATATGTATATATGTATGTATTAGGAAAACTAAGATATGTTTTCATACACTTGAACACTTTATTTTCTGATTTTTGCTAGAATTCTTGGATTTTTGAATTTATTAAAGTTAACTGAACACTGAAAATCAAAATGTGTATGAAAGGTTTTCTAGCACAAATAATCTAGAATTTAAGAATTTATTTAATGATAATGCACAGCTGCCTGCATGCACAAAGTTATTTAGTAAAAATTAGTTATTGGGTTTTGATTTCAAACAGGGCAATAAATATTCAATTGCATGCCATTTGAAAAAATCCTAAATAGGTATTAGAGGAAACGAATCTCAGAATAAAATGTATGGCAAAACGTATAAAGAATATTCTTTAAGTTTTGTATTCAATTAATACAATATAAGCTATTGGGAGAACATTGTATAAAAGTTCAACTGCTTTTGTCTTTAAATATGTATACATATTTTATAAATGAATGAATTCTTATACAAATATATTCTTTCAAAAAACAATCACTCGTTTTGGATAGGTGACAAATTAAAAAGAAATACCACAAAGGCTAAAGTGTACATTGGGTATTTGAATCACTTAAAACCAAAAAACAAAAACCGTTAATATTTACTTTATTGTGTTGCCAGACATCTTCACAAAGTATATAAGCTTAACAAAAAGTAACTTTGGCTCAGTTTAAAAAAAAATTGATCAAACATCATAGTAAAAATGTAAAACCAAACAAAAATATAAATTTCTATAATAAATGCTATGAAATTCATAAAATCTACAGGATTTGTTATATTATTTTGTAAACTAAACTATGACTACAATAGACAAAATAAATTTATATATTATTACATTATAAACATTACATAAAGTTACAATACAGTAACGGTTTTGTAGCAAATTCAAACATATCACCAATTCAGATCACTAATTCTACGCTACTGTGTACTTTTTAAATATTATAATTGTACTACTAAATACATTAATTTAATATAGAAATGGAGAAAAATATCACTCATGGTTCGCGTTAGCAAGTTTCACGTGTTTCATTCATACAATGAAAATATCTAGGCCATAAATTGTTTATAACTAGATTTTTTAACCTACGGAAGATATTATTAGGAATAATGAAATACTAACTTTGAAGTAAGATACTACTATGTATAGAGTGAGCCAAAAGTAGTGATGTTTGTTTGTTAAATAAATAGGTACCTAAAAAATACAATTGATACTTTTAATTGCATCATTATAATTCATTTTCATAAGTATGAAAAATTATATTAGGCGAATGGCCACCTCTAGCAGTGATGCGATATTTAGCTCGTTTTTAGGCCCTTTCTATTGCATAGTGCCGGATTTCTGTCAATGTATCGGAACATTTGTTTTCAGATAGCCATGATACAGCTGCTATGATACATAATACAGTTATATAATAATGTTTATGAACCATAAAATAGTCTTGTGGCGTTAAATCGGGCAATCTGGGTATCCAAATGGCCACATATCGCCGATATTCGAGATGACACGTCCACAAAACATTTAAAGCAAACTGGCCACAAAAGAATTCAAGCATTTCCGCTGTATAACTAATTGTATGTGTCTGCACTTTACAAAAAATAAAACCAGACTGAAATATGCCAAGAAATCTCAAAATGGCAGTATTTTTTAAATGCCCACTAAACTATGGCTCACTCTATATTTTAATATAATATTTACATAATGTCATAAAAAATGTTAATAAGGAAACGGATAGTCCATAATGTCATTTTGTCTTGTTTTCTTTATTATTTTTAACTGACATTGACATTAACGAATTAATGAATGGAGACATTAATATGAGTTCTAACTTCTTTGTTTATTTCCTAGTTACATATTATAAATTCTAATCGTTTGTCATGCAAATATGAATGAAATTTAAAATCATTCAAAAACGCATTCAAATAAATCACATTAAAGAGCTCTTTATTTCAAAGTATAGCAAATATGACAAATCGATATATATACACATACTGTTTGGGGTTCAATGTGCCATGTTTTCTTTTCTTCAAAAAATAAATTTGAAAATTGACATTCGCCTTATATTTGAGACTTTTAAATCTATATGTACATATTTGACATTTAAAATTGTAGTTGAAACATTATATCGTTATATTTGGGCCAATTCTGTAATTTAACCTTCCATTCCTCGGTTGTCTTTCATGTCAAACATGGAACTAAACTGCAGATAATATGTAGATAGTTCATTAGAATCATTTGAGGGTAGGTATGGATATATACATTCACCATGTTTAAAAATTATTGACGCAATTATTATATTTGACTTGAAATATCGAGTAGGTATACTGATAAAATTTGATAGAAAGATAATATTAGATAAGTAACAGAAGTGCTCACAAAAAGAAGAAAATGTGTAAATAGAAAATAACTAGACACTGGCTGAAAACAATCTTGGAGGGTGAAGAGCCATAAAAAGAAGTTCTTACAGACAAATTTGTATCTACTTAATCGGAACGTAGCGAATCTGTAGTGTTAATCCCGTTAAAGTATAATGGAATACAACATTAAGAATTTTAAAATGCATCAAATCAACTGTACATCTTCTCTCTATGACCATCAATATCAACATCCGTTTCCTCTAAGAAAAACATTTATATTCATTATATTTTGTGCACCCCATAACATGTTGCAAAAATGTCAAACTTAAGTTTTATCTTCTCAATCCATGAGTGTAGAAATCGGAGATCCAGCAATTGAGAACATATAAAATATATCTATTTCATTTCAACGACACAGTTGCCGCTGCTTATCGAAAACCAAGAAAATCTGTCAGCCTGTCGTTCCAGGTGTCGAGCCACCGAAATTGACTTTTGTCCTGGGGACTGTTAACTTCCATGGGAAGGTAATCTTCTATGCGGATACAGAAGAAACTGTGAATTGGACTTCTGCAGATTGGACATCGATCTAATTTATCTGAAAAAAATATATATTTTACAGTTTCTGCATGTTTGTGATCTTATTTAATATTGTGATTCAATACTACCTTAAGGAAAAAGTTTTTGCATTCGAAAATAGGAGTCTAGTAGAGTATCTAGGAATCTAGTATTTCTGACCCTGACAGTGAAACTAAGCACAAAATAATTTGATTTTTGAAGTATTTTCATGGAAAATATCATTACTCAACCCATTTTCACTATATTATTTGCAAAATATCATCAACAATAAAATAACGTATAAAAATATTTAATTCTTAAATATGCTAATCCACAAATGAAAAATTCAGCCACTGCTACATTGAAATTTTATCGGGATCTTATTAATTTATAGAGTTTCCAAACTGAAAGGAATAATCCACTCCGTTTTAGAGGCTTTTTAGTAGGTAGGAGCCCAAAAAATACATCCCAGTGGATAAAGATGTGTGCCCATAAATAAATACAAGATGAATTCCCACAAATAACTGCATAAATACCTGCTTATGTATGGGCATCTTTTTACTGTCAATGAATATAAAAATAAATTAAATACATTTTTCCAGCAATTATGGGTTCTGTGCATTAGAGAAGTTCTAGGTAATATATTAGATCTCAAAGCAAATTTAGGAAAATGTAACATTAACCAGTTACCAGTTTATCACGAGCGTGACTCGGGCCAGAGTCCAGTGATACTCGGGCAAATCGTATTCCTTGGTGGTTTTGATTTGCCCGAGCCAAATATATTTGTGAATTTGTTTTTATTGACTATCCCGGGCAGAGTTTGGGTAGTCCTGTTTCGAGTTGTTTGGTGATTTTTCACCAAACAACTTAATTTTCTTGCCAAAATTTGACTGTTAAGTGATTGAAGGATCATTTAAAATCCTGACATCAGGAAAAAATCAATATTGGTATTTTACTTACTAAAGCAGTTAGCACAAACACATGTGTGTCGGCAGGGGAGGAGGGCACGCGAGAGGGGGCACGTCTGGCACACGGCACACAGTTGCTCGCAGGGGGGCTCCGTTACTTCATACGACGTCGGCTGGATGGGGTTGCCAGTGGCCAGATATAATTGCTGAAACCGTAAATAATGATGTAAAAAATGTCTTCAAGCAATAGAAATAAATAATAGTGATTTCACAGCCTAGTATTTATTTAATATTCCCTGTACTGGTCCCTGAAGTGCACTGCGTCAACACAATGCAGTGCTCTATGCATCGTTAGATACGGATAAGGGTTAGAAGAAGAAGACTTTAAATACAATTAAACCAGAATCACATAAGTACAATAAAATAATAATAAATCTCCGAATTTTATTGAGTTGGCGGCGGTATGCACACACCAAAAAACTTTTGAGTAGAAAGGGTTAAATTAATTTATTACGTTGCACGTAGAAACTGGACAGTACAGAAAATACCAGATATCTGAAATCATTTTCAACATTTATGAGAGGAATGATATGCAATTTACAAAAACAAATGTAAAGTCGTTTTAGAGATATACTATTAGGTATTTTTGACCTTAGAGTATGACTATTGTAAAAGCAATAAAATAAAGTGGTTATAATTTTTTACAAAAAACACAATGGACTCAAACAACATTATTGCTTAATAAATATTATTTAATGTTTCTTGTTGTTGTACACAGATTTATGTAAAATACGTCAAACATGAGCATTTGATTGCATTTACTAATCATAATATAAAAGAAGTCAGAAAATCAGGAAATGTATTTTAATAGGGTAATTTATATTTCTGGAAATGTAAATTACAATAATTTGCATTAAAATCCATGCTCTTAGCAACGGAAAACTTGTTTGATCACACTTATGCCTTATTTTATGATTGTAAAAAACTATATATTTTAATATTTCTTTTTAGATAAAAGAATATGTATTATTTTTGACATCTCATCAAAGATGAAGAAGAATATGGAAGTCTGGGCATTTACGGGGCTGACGACCGTCATAGGCTGGTTTAAGTGATCACTTTACACACGTGTAACATTCACCAATTCTACCCATTATTGACAACCAAACTACTCAAATTCTTGGAAGTCTACTCAAATTCTTGGAAGTTCAATTGAAGTTCTTGGTTGTCAATAATGGGTAGAATTGGTGAATGTTACACTTGTGTAAAGTGATCACTTAAACCAGCCTATGACGGTCGTCAGCCCCGTAAATGCCCAGACTTCCATATTCTTCTTCATCTTTGATGAGATGTCAAAAATAATATGAAAGTAACTCCTGTAATTGGAGATAATCCAGATTTTGTGAACAAGTATTTGGACACACTCAAAATGTTGTAAAAGAATATGTGTTACGGAAATCTGCATTTTTTTAAATAATATAATATAATAATAATTAACACAAAAGAATGGGTATTCAATTGTCCAAATCATCATACAAAAATAATAATTCAGCCCCTTAGGGAACATTATAAAGATTTTTGTAAATATCTCAACAGAAAGAATGATTTTTTTTTAATCACGGACATTATTATGTCCGTGATTAAAAAAAAATCATTCACTATTGTGAATGTTACGCAATGTATAATAAAGTCATCACTGAAACTGGCCAATGACAGGTCACAAACCCAGTTAAAGTTCACACTCTTATGTTTCTTACCCAAAAACCCTTATGTCTCATAATAATAATAATAAATCTGTATAATTTATATAGCGCCATTTTCGTAAAATACTTCCTCGAGGATGTTTCACTGTGATTGAATTGAGGAAAAGAAGATGGTGGAAATGATTTAGCAAACAAATGCTAGTTTTTTTCTAAAGATCATCTCACTCTCACTATTTCTAACTACGGGTGGAAGAGCATTCCACGCCATTAGTCCGGCAACAGCAAAGGCACGCTTGCCAAATTTATTGCGCCGGTTGTGACCTGGTAAGATCACTATCCAAATAAACAGCATATTAAAAAAAAAATACCGAATAAGTGTCACTTCACTATTTAACCTTTTCAAAGCCGCAAATATATTACGCCGCCGCAGTGCTTATCAGGCCAATTATTTTTTGGAAAAATAAGTTTCCCAAATTTTTTGTTGTTATGTTTATTAAATTAAAATTTACTTACCATATATTAAATCCAGCATAGATTGTTAGAGTTTTATTCTTGAAGTTAAACCAGATCAAATTTTCATTGTCAGACAGGGTTGTCACACTGAGTCACACACACATGTTTTTATTTAATTTGATATTATAACACTTAACATTTTCATAATAATAATGGAAAATTATACAAAAAATAAGCGAAAATTGAGAAAGATAGACCCCCGTGGCGTTCAAACATGCCAATCAATATATTGAATTT
The DNA here is from genome assembly GCF_059751285.1 of Brachycentrus maculatus. Classification (NCBI taxonomy): domain Eukaryota; kingdom Metazoa; phylum Arthropoda; class Insecta; order Trichoptera; family Brachycentridae; genus Brachycentrus; species Brachycentrus maculatus. The sequence goes on from NW_028280946.1 coordinate 457,574, forward strand.
TTGTGAGTATAATACGTGGAATAAGCTAATGGAATTGCGTGTATAATAAGTGGTAGTCCTAAAATATGACATCTGTATACTGTCAGCAGAAACAGTTTTCGAAATTTACTGATAAGTCGCTTAAAAGTATTTGGGAACTTTATAAAATTCTTTGGAGAACTTCAACAGATCGCTCACTCCTTTCAACAATGTCATATATCAAAAATCGACAATTTTCAGTTGTGGATATTTCAGAATGCCCAGAAAATGTACTATATCCCAGCAAAAGAGGCATATTTTAAACTTAATATTTACCCGCTATAGGCCAGATAGTGTTGTTTTTGCATTTTGAAGAAAAGGTATTAAACAAATATTATTATATTATAATTTTTTTTTTTCGTTATATACTAAATATTTTTCAAATGGAGAAAAAACCTTCAGGTTTTACCTAAAAAGATTATTATTTTTAGAAATATACATACAAAATATTTTTTAAATGGAGAAAAAACATGTTTTTTCAAACATAATGTTTTTTCTCTAACTAACTTATTAGTTAATTAGAGAAAAAACATTCTGGTTTTACCATATAAGATCTGTTGCACGGTAAAAAGTTCAATAAGTGGCTTGATATTTATTTTTAATACATTTTATTATATTTTTGAATTTTAAAAACGATCTCCTGAAAAATCAATTATTTTTTATATATGACTTTGTTGAAAGGAGTGAGCGAGATGTCAATGTATGTATTGCTTACACCACATTGTCAATAGAAGTAAATATGGCGCAAGAATATATCACCAAAGTGTTTCTGAGATCTCGTCCCTGGCAATACGGACATATCTCGTCTCTGCCAACCATAGGGTCAAAAAATAGATATTCAATACATACCTTTAGGCAAGATAACTGTCCGTTGGCTTGTTTGAGGTATTGTGCCAACACACTCGTGGGAAGAGGACAAACGGAGTCTTTGATGTGAACCACGTTGACTAGTGCCACCTGAGAAATAAGCCAAAGTGAAACATATATAATGGATCCAGCAAACAGTTAATACCTTGGGTGCGGAGTACCAACCAGGCGCGTACATGTAATATGTACCCCGGAGCGAAAGACGCGCTAGGCACGTATAACTGATTACAGAGTCAAATGGCTTAAAAGCATCATAGCATTATTGAAAGTGTACCCTTAGAGTCTAAATAACAATATTTTATGTCAGTGTGTGATGGATACTAAAAATAAAAAATAAAAAAATATTTCCTGTATGAATGTATGATATAATTTACGAATGTAAACTCAGGTTGTCTTCTCGACGATTTATGTTTATACTCGCCTGTATCAAAGCAAGTATAAATATGAGTGACGCGAGAATACTACACACAAAGAAAACAGTATGTACTAGTATCTACAAAAAAATCATATTATTTCATATTTTTAATATAATTTTTGCATTTTTAAAATTGTTGTTTTGTCAGAATCTCGAGATTGTTCGCGATGCATTGAATGTAGTGAACGTGTTAAGAGGGCATTGCCATCTTTTGGATATTCACCTCGTCTGCCAGATTCATAAAATATTTATGATAATTTAAGCAATACAGACTTGAATGTGGGCGTCTGCAAATAATATGTACCTCCATATATGTAATGAGTTCGACGGTTGTATCACTAAAAACAATCAAAACAATCTTTTAGTGAGGAATATTCATGTTTTATACTTTTTATTACATTTAAGTTTTGTACTGAAATTTCTTGGTGGAACTACATTTTATATAATAAAATAACAACTATGTAGTTTTTCCACATTAATTTTATTTGACCAGCAACCAGGTTTCAAAATAAATAATTAAAAAACAATGAACCATAGATTCAACCGAAGCAGTAGCATTACCAAGATATTTTCAAATGAAGCATAAACAAAACTTCGGAAATTTGAATACTGTGGTTGTCACCCATGGGTAGAATGATGAATGTTACACATGTATAAAGTGATACTTAAACCAGGATATGACAGGTCGCAAGCCCCTTGGAATGGCCAGACTTTCCATGTTGAAACATATATAAAAAATCTTGATATCAATATTGTAATCCTAGGTATCCTGAAGGGTACTTACTCATAATCATCACATATTTTTTTAATGAATAATTTAATGATGATGTCCGCAACATGTTATTAATTGTGTTTTACTAATGCAATCAAAACTGTATTTTTTTGTACATATAATATCAGAATGTATTATTAATAAAAAAGTTATAAACAACACACCAATAAATATGAAACGTGCAGTAATATTACATTTTACTTATTTTCCATGAATAGTAAATATCGTTATTTACAATATTCTATTTAATATGCTAAATACAATTCATAAACTGCACACAAGAAACATATCAAGCTCTTCAAATAGCAGTTAAAGGGGATTAATAAAATGTTCATAAGGAAAATATGAGTAAAAATTATATTTATTCAATTTAAACAAATTCTTAAGTGGTGTTCATCAATCGAAATTAAATTGAAACTAATTTAGCTGTTGTGGCATTGAAAATAAAATATTTTTTATTGCCTAAGCTCTGATTTCAGTTGATACACAAGGTTTTCATATGAAATTCAAGTTCGCAATACTTAATTGGTGTATATACTTCACAGTACAATTATTTCATTCTTTCGATATATATTTTTTATAGTTGGCAATTGAAGTAGAAATATAGAATTTTTCAGTTTTTAAATAAACAACGCAATCAAACCATAAAAGAAATTGATTAGAAAAATATGTACTTAAACCTGAAAAAATTACAAACTTTCAATTTACCAGGATTTGATCAACCAGGATGCAAATTTTCGGGATTGTTTTGTACTTAAAAAATTACTGAAAAAGGTTTTTTCAATTTTCTTTTAAAAAATTAAAAGAGAACTTAAATATTCTACATTTTATGAAAGTTAAACTCGTGGTCAAGTGCATTAACTCTTGTTGTCATGTACTTTAGGAAAAAATTACTTTTACTTGATTGTTTTTTTAGGTGGACTTTAGGTGGACAAAATTAGTGTGATATACCTTTTAATACAACCCTTGGATTAACTAGAAAATCCTAATAAAATTGTTTACCGTCTTTTCTGTCAATCAAAGGCTATATACAAATAGCTATTCTACTATACGATACATAATGCACTGAAAGACGCTAAGACTTGGAACTAGCGGATGAACCAATATCAATGAAACCATATAAAATATTGTCACACTTTTCACCATCAAATAATTATTTTGATAATAGTAATATTATCCATCAATTTATTCAATCTACACAAGTTAGTAAAAACATATATAATATGATAATGACAGATTACAAGAGATTACATTTAAAGAATGCGTTTGGTGTGAGGCTAGTATTTTATTTAATTAAAAATTGATTATAAATTTGATGTGTAGAATAACATCTGTAACACAGTACTGTAGTCATAAATTTTACAGGGGGTATGGTATACTATTAAGGACTTTTGCGTGATGGGATTTTCAACTTGGACCATGCTCTATTTGCATATGTGATAAGGTTGAAATTGCTTTATCCTTCCACTTGCAATGTGATCAACAGTGATATACATTTTAAGAGGAAAATTAAAGACACATAAAACTTACAGTATCCTCAGCCTGCAGTCTGTCAGAGTCATCATTTCTGGTCAGCAGGACCACCAGGGGATAGCATAACCGGGGAGGAGTTCCCAGTCGGAGCTGAGCTGGAGGAGGAAGGTGAAGATGCAAGGTCTGCTCCGAGTGAATTTCATCACTGGAAATTAAATGCCAATGAACTAATTATAATTTGATGAAGTCTTGTATTATTCAAATAGGAAAAATGCTTTCAAGTTATTGATGATATTTTTTCCAGTAGGTATGGATATGTGTATTATTTAGAAATCCATATGCGTTTTAAAGTAGTATATACATAAAGTAAGCTTATTACTTACATCACTTATTGATAAATAATAAATATTTCCTTACTGTAAATATGCATTGTTTTTTCTCAAGGGACTCATACACATTAGCAATGTAAAAATTGGGTTATCTTTTAAGTACGGATATGTAATCCAAATGTTATAGCCATTACTGGTATTGTCTTTTTCCTACCTAATTCTTAATCCCTCTTCATTTCCCATTTGAATGAATGACTTTTACCTTGAGCCTTTTCATTTGCATGAGTATTTTAACAAATATATTCCATATATTCCACTCCCAGACCTAAACTGAATCACAAGACTGATTTCCTTGCAATAAAATTAACACTGCGTCAATCCAATGCGGTCCCTTATACAACATTGAGTGCAGATAGGGTTCAAAAATATGTATGATGGACATTTGCTCAAAAGTTACCTACCCAGTGCCAACACTCGGAAAAAAGTTATTTTACAGGATTATTACAAATCAAATTTTATTATACTACATTTGATTCATGCAATATTATATTGATCATTGATTACAATGTGTACATATTGATAAAGTGTTACATTTTTTTTGTTTTTTCAACTCCTATCCACACCAAATGCTGCATTGGGCACTGAATTGTCAACATATTGGTAAGGGGTATTTTCTTTTTATTTCAATTGAAAAAGAGAAATATTTGTGTTTTTATTATTTCCGAAACTACTTAAATTACATACTATTTCTGTGAGCCTAAGCGGCTGATTATTAGAAATAGGTATCCAATTGAGGTAGAGTGGGTTCGAACTGAGAAACTCTGACTCAATAATCCGCGACACTAACCACGGGACCACAACCCGACACTATAACAATTATGTATCCCGAATATTGCTAATGGCACCATATTGAGTTGCCATAGCGTTATATTGACCATTGATTATGTCTACATTCCTATGTTAGTCTGGGAATTATGAAGCCTATGTAATAATTATTCATTTATGCTGTGTTTTTTGCGCATCAAAGTTTTTATTTATCATTTGGTTTATAAAATTATCAAAATGATTCAATATGATCTTTTAAATTGAATGTTTACTGGAAAATGTAGCAAAACAAACACTTTAGCAGGGAAGTTCATAATTACCTACTCCAAATGTGGATAAAAGCATAATTGTGTCTATGGTGCAATCAAAAGATTTGATCCTCCATTATCTAACTTTGAATAAACTCTCATATATTATCTATGGTATAGTTTTATATTCGGTGTTATACAGGTATATGGCAAGACGCTTTAAAAAAGGTTTAAAAAAAGATCATTACTCAGACATGACATTTTCAATCATACATAAAACATTAAAGACAGTGACGTCAATAGATATGAATATTTATAAAGGTAGTCTATGAGTTCATTAACTTACCAAACTAAGGCAAGGGGTACTTACAGAACTCAATAACAGGAGTATGTGACTGATTTCAATAATTAAGCATCATTGTTATTTGAAGGTTACATTTTTAAGATGATAATAATTGCGCATTGTTATTATTCTGACATTTTGAATATCCTTGAACATCACATACGCATATTGTTTTCGTTGCTTGTTGCTTTGAGTTCAAAGCAGTAAGCATAATATGATATGCATATTATGGAGATTGGGGTAACAGACAAAAATCTTTGTATAAATCAAAGTTTAAAGGTAAAAGTCATCATGTACAGAATAGTGGCTCAGATCTCATAGAGATTTGGTGATGGATGACCCTCGGGTTCTCGATGCTCTTAAATTTAGTATTCTGCATATCTCTAAAATCTGAAACTAAAACAAAGAATATATAAATGGTAAAAATAAATAAATTGATAAATAAAGTGATATCCGGGTCACCCTTCATAATGATTTTTACCTTTAAACTAACGAAATAAAGAAACATAATTTGATACATCAGCATGGAAAAACACACACACACACATGTTTTAAAATTATAAGATACAATGAATACAATAATTTAAATTAAATTAAACACTTGAATAATCCACTGAATTGAGTACTCAATTCAGTGGATTATTCAAGTGTTTAATTTAATTAAAATAATCATGTCATTCCACAAAGTTAATGCCGAATCAATAAATAATATGAATACAATCGTTATGATTTTTTTTTAAATATCCCTTGAAACATTTAACATGTGCATTTTTTTCAAAGATATTATTAAAAAAATCTTTTAAAACCCCAAAACCCATAGGTAATAAAAAAAAACTGTAAAATATACTTTCAAGGTATATTAAATAATGGATTAGTTCAATACATGTCTCAAATAGAACCCATTAATAATAAAGAATATATACTCACTGTATTTATACCTCATCACTGACTAATTACTGTTTGTTATGGCATGATAAATTACAGCATTGACTGACCTCATATTCTCATCAAGTCCAAATTTTTGGATCCGGCGACATTTGATTATTAACACATTGTTTGTGGGAAAAGCGTATTTAATATACTGTTGGTAGATAACGGAAGATGGTTATAAGTATTCTATTTGCTTACTATTGGTAGAGCACAAGATGCCAAAAAACATTGTACAGATCGGAATTAAGTTTGCGGTTACTTGAGATTAGTATACGACCCTAATTAGTATGCTAATTAGGGACGGGGTTGATGAAAAAACCGCCCGACAACAATGTATTAAGATAACACAAATTTAGGGATGAATCAGAAGGCCAGCGTAACTTTGGATTGACCGACCTTATCTCGGGTGACCTGAACTGGCAGTGGGGGGCCACCAGCAGGGCTCCCCTGGTCAGGGCCTCCTTGAGCTGCCCCCAGGGCCTCCACAGCGCGGCGTGCAGTTCCCGGATGGACACGCCCCAGAAGGCCTGTAACGTGTACCGGACTTGGGACGACACGGAGCACTGGACATCTGGAAAAATAAATTTCAAGACGTTAAATATTTTAATATTATTGATTGGTTGAATTTCTTTTGAGGATTTTTAAAAATACCATTAAGCCGGGTGTACTCTCCCTTATTCGCAGACTAATTAGCGGCTTTATTTATGGGATTGATGGATCGCATCGATGAACAACACCTCCACAGAGACATCTCAACAGAGGTGAAGAAAAATATAGAAGTCTAAGTATTTATAGGGCTTATGAGCTGTTTTAGGCTGGTTAAAGTGATCACTATATACAAATGTTACTCATTTTTTTAAAACTCATATATATAATAATTCACACGTCGTTGCAAGTGTGAGATCGTGGCAGTATCTATGGTTGATTTGAGTAAGCAAGAAAAATAAAAATATATAGCAAGTTAAAAATGTAAAAAAGTTTTAAAAAAAAACTCTGTTTTGATTTATTCAGAATACATAAAAACTAAAAAAGGAGTAAACATAAACCATTTGAAGTACGATTAAGTAGGTAATCATAATAATATACAACGTGGAATCTATGCAAATTTGCAATAAAAACTGCGAAAAATTATTCCAATCAGGTAAAGGTTAATGACACAAGAAATTATCAGACAGTAAAACGTCATTTACGACTGAAAAACTAGTTATTTTACCGCAATGGTAAACAATAAAATTACTATAAGGAAATAAAAAATAAAGCTAAAAATGAAGGACCGTCGTAAGGAAAATCGCGAATGAACTCTCTCGCTCTCGGGAGTGTCTTACACCCCACGCGGGCTTCATATCTGCTTATTTTTATCACGTGTTCATGACGTTGTAGATATTTGTATAATTAATTACATGTATCTAAAAAATATGAAGAATTCATGTATTTTTTAAAGTATTTTTTGTGTAAATTGTGTGAATAATTTAAAAAGTCTTTCGCGGTAGGTACCTACTGTCGAATGGTGTATTTAAATCATAAAGAACGGACCCAGTAGTAAAATATCAAGGATTAAAATATAACGTTTTAAATTCTTAAATTACTTTTTTCCGCTAATGAACTCTTGAAATATAAAATTGCTCACTCCTTTTAACAACGTCATTTATCAAAAATTGTCAATTTTCAGTTGTGCATGTTTTCGGAATGCCCAGAAAATGTACTATATCCCAGCAAAAGTGGCATATTTTTAACTAAATATTTACCCGCTACAGGGCAGAAAGTGTTGTTTTTGCATTTTGAAGAAAAGGTATTATATTTTTAAACTTTAAAAACGATCTCCTGAAAAATCAAGTTTTTTGATATTTGACTTTGTTGAAAGGAGTGAGCGAAATGTCCGAAATAGATGAGATTTGCATGCTTTTCTACAAACATCGAAACAAAAATGAACGCAACCGTAATACGACGATTTAAAAAAAAATCTTATAATGGAATTCATAGCGGAAAAAATATATAACCGGAAGACATATGGTAGCGAAAGGAATTAATAAATATAAACAGAAAAAAATACCAAAAATTATACACCTTAAAATCACAGATGTCTAAAAAAAGCATTTTTAATTAAGTAATTTTTTGTAACATTTACTTTGTCTTCGATCTAAATTTTGATATGTAAGTCTGAGCATTTACAGGGTTGTAATCGGCTGACTTAAGTGATCACCTTTAAGGCTTGTATAATATTACTTTTAACATTTGTACAGATGACAGTTACAACCGGCATACGTAGTGGCAGTGAAAATGTTATTTATTTATAATACACTTCTTCAAAAAATACAAATAATATGGATGTTCTATCACGAGCTGAATGGTTAACGTTACACAAGTGAATAAAGTGATTTAAACCAGCCGATGAAATGAGGCAATATAGGAAGAGAAAGAAGACCAAGGAGTAATGTGGAGCAGTTAAAAGGCAAGGTAGGCGTCGTGTCGTATAAAGATTTGAAAAACGTGGTTTTAAACAGAGGGCGGTGGTGGAGAGGGGTACTCTTCACACAAGAGCCTGACTCTTAAACTTAATGTGTGTATAATAAGTAAAAAGTTATTTCGTCTCTTTTAAGACATATATTATATTTCTTGATATGTGTTACCCTCGGGAGTTAAAGCCAGCGTTTCTCTGCAAAAAATTAAATATATTTAAAATATTCTTAATTGAATAAATGCTAAGTATCAAATTACCAATACGTCCGCGATCTATCTGTTGATAATACCTGATATTGATTTTTTTTTAAAAACACGTCACTTAACATACAAATTTTAGCACCATGTTTTTCAGAATAAATAACATTATAGTGATATTATTCTTACATAAATAAGATATAATATTTACCCATTTAACTTTTTGTTTGCCCAGAGTACATCCATTAGGTATGAAATATGCGTTGATAAATGAATGCAAATTGAATTTCAATCATTTCCGCATAGAGTTCAAGGTAAGTGATAAAGAAAAAAACCCTGCATTAAGATTGCATAAATTTGTGTTTCTAGTGAACAACTCAGGAATTATTTTGATTTGAAAAAAACAACAACAACAAAAAAAAATAAAATTCCATTCCCTAAATATTATACTATAGTAGGATTTTTTTAGTATATACTTAGGTGATTTCATCAAAATATTGCATTGTATTTCCATTTTTTGATGAAATGTGGTAATTCACTGTAACGAACTTTTCGCATAACCAACTTGCTCCTGGAACGAATTAAGTACGTTATGCGAAGTATTAATGTATTTTACCTTATATCGTGTATTAACACAAGTAATATTTTCTCGTTTTTCGTAAAGACGAATATCAACGAAACGAATAAAATTGTATAAGGGGCTACGCCAGCAATTCTCCTCTGCTTTAAAAAATATTTTGTAATAAAATTATTTTAACCCAGCCGGGAATCGAACCTAGGACCTTATCCAGATAGTACGCCAGGAAATAAAGGAAGGAAATGACGCCATGCGATCTGGTGATAATTAATTATATTCTGGCACCATTATGACTTTTACATACTTTTATATAATATAATATAAAACCCTTATCCGCACCCAAATGGTGCATAGGGCACTGTCATATAAACGCAGTGTTATCTTGATAGTTTATACATGAAGGAAAGGTGATCAGCCCTCCGCTTCAGGTACCAGTCCATGGTAATTTTGAATAAATATTACAGTGAAAAAATCACTAATATTTATTTTACCCCCCTTGGGAATCGAACCCGGAACCTCCAGAACGAAAAATTACATACTTTTAGTGATTATTTAATAAAATTCTGGTGATCTGATTAATGACTTCCAAAATATTATTTAGGTGACCAATTATTTAAAACATAGTAAAAAGTTGGTGATCGAAAACAAGGATTTGACAATCATTTAAATAGTTTCCGTTAATACATAGGAATGTTCACGTGGACGTTCGTTTGTTATGTTTTCACATATCTTCATCGAAAGACATCTAGAGGAAGATCACAGAATTCATGGTTGCTGCAGAAAGAAAATATGGTTCGAAGGCATGGCCTAGGTGACGTTGCCCATGACAGAAGGATCTACAACCTGAAGACGAGGAGAGCTGACCCCAACAGTTTACAAGTACGAAAAGATGTCCTGGACGAGAAAACATATAAAATAGAGTAGGAAATTTGTTTGTCAGGACTATTTTTTCGTTTTAAAAAAAGTCGCCGATAAATAAGGAAAACCAAAAATTACTTATTCGCCTTAACCTATTTATCACGTTAAACGAACCATTTTCACCCTATCAAGGTTGATTTAAGATCACGTGAGCGTTTCAATTTGCTAAGTGTACCAACAGAGCAATATTAAAGCATGTCAGGGGTCGTTACTTGTTAACCTTTTCATTGCCATAATGTCGGCTATTAATAAATCTCGCATCGAAAGGTTAGGTGAGCCAATACAGCCAGACCCCTGAAGCCACAATATTGCCATCGAAAGGGTGCGGGCTTTTCACTCTACGCTTTGTAATGTAATATGCCCAAGTATTATATGTTTATTTTCATAGAAATTGCTTTATTAAAGTTTCCGATTACTTCACAAAGAACTGCGAATATACGTTTTCGAGGAAAATCTACGTGCAAAAAGCAAGTCTTTTTACAGTAGGCGATCATTGTCAAATACGTAGATGTATGAAAAAACGACTCGTTAAGAACATGCGTTAATTAGTGGGGATGAAAAACCCATTTTTTTAACGATTTGAAATCAATTATTATTGACATTTTACAAGCAGAGAGGAAATCACTATGACTTGATGAATTTAAACAATATAATAAAATATGATTTTAAACAAATCATTACAATAATTGTGGTGGAAGTTCACACAGAGAAGCGGAAAAGATATAAAAATGTGTTAATTTAATGGATACATGGCTCTTATGAAGTTACCCCGGCACTGTAGCGCAGGTGGTACGTTTGCTTCTTGTTGAGGAAATTGTTCGTTTTGGCATTTTTACAGTAGTAGATAAATAAATTTAAAAAAAAAAACAATAATCTTGTTATGTTTTGTTTGGATTTATTTGCTAATAACAGCGGTTATATTCAAAGAGCGATAATAAAAGCCGCTATATCGAACTAATTACGTGTGCGTTGAGATGTTTTACAAATAGTAAAATAATATTAACACCTAAAGCGCGATGGCCTCAAACAAAACGCGCCCAGCGGTGGTGGGTCTGATCTGACCCAGTACAGAAATCGCCTTTTAGGCGTTTTTCGTCGGGTTTTTATATTTTATATATTATTCAAAATAGCCTACATAGCAATAGGATAATGTGTCATAAGTTTTGTATGAGAATTTTTAAGTTTTTGATAGTTTTGAAATTAAATTATCCAAGCGCATTATTTTACATCCAAACGCGACAGCGCGCTGCGCAAGCGCTGCGGCTCACTACCACAGACTAACTAATTTATATACTCGCTACTACCGCGGAGCATGTCACACGCGCATGTAGCATGGTTGGCAATAAAGCAGTGATTGTAAACATTTTTATTTTTACTGAATTCAAATAATTTGTGTTTTTAATTTTATAACTATATTTTAAGTCAACATCATAACAGATAGAATTATTAACAAAATGCAACTAAGTAATTATCTTCAAATATAAAACGTGGCAGTTAGCTCCAAAAACCACAAAATGATTCTAGGATTTTGAGTTAATGTTTCAAGATAAATTTTTGTCCATAATGCAATTAAAATTCATTTTAAATACAGTGAAAATATTTAAATTTTCATTGAAAAATATATACGGAATTGCCCAAAATGGTGTAAATATTCATTTAAAGTTCGCCATTTCTTACATAAACATTTTGCGGGTTTTAGAAATTATGAATACAATTTTGTACGAAACCAAATAAAACTAATTATTATAAAAATTTTATATACAAGTTCGTTAGACATAATAGGTATGATATTTAATTTTATTATTGACCAATAAATTATTACCAAAAAATAAGAGGACAATCGGTACTTTTCTTGTTGAAATCGATGTTTTTATCACTTACTGACATTTCTTATAAAACCACGTTTTCCGTTGCACTTTCAAATTCTGAATCTAAGGTTTTTGAATTCTAAATCACTGTCATCTGCACTATTCTCTCACTTTTCTTCCACTTTTAGAACTGTCCAAAAGTCGTTCAATCTCGTCATGAGATAATTATTTTTTTCCTGCCATTGTGGTAAAGTGTCGAAAAGATTTTAAAAAAATAAAACTATAAATCGTTCAAATATAAAACAGTTTATTGTGAAGGTCTGTGTTTTGTAATATTAATATTTTTTAAATGTAGATTTACCTTATAGTCTATATATATATGATATTTAATCCGTCATACAAGTAAACAAATAAATCAGTTAAAAACAAATATAAAAAAAAAAACAATAAACGGAAACAATCGCCAAAGATTGACAATGTATGCTTTTGTTTTTGGGATTTCAAAATCACGGCAGACGGCACACTAACACATTGATAGCGAACAACTGACCCTACTCAATATGATTTTTGATATTTTTTTTTTTATTTTTTTTTAAATAACTCATTTGAATCTGGTCCAATAATTTTCGTTTGTATCTCAATTTGTAGGTAATTTTTTGAAGAACGATTACACTCTAGGAAAACGACGTAAACAAATTACCTATTACGTAATCAATAATTTTCCGCGATGGTGGGTCTGACCAGACCCACCATCGCAGAGGAGGTGTTAATAAAGGAATAATAAAAGTCGCTATATCAAACTATCGATATATGTAGAGATGCTTCACAAATAACAACATAAATAAACACGTGCTTATGTTACTTTGATTAGAAAGGAAACGCGTTGCAATTTTTGACCTATCCTAAGACGTATCTAGTGAGCCATTGTGACGAAGAGTTGAACATGCGACGTAACCAGTAGTGATTATATTATGTAATAACTCCTATTCATAAATCCACCACGTGAAACACATTATGTATTGCGACATAAATACAACACAAAATGGATACCTCATCATCTGGGTTCAATTGAAATCTTGGATTGACGTCAAACAAGATAGGACATCAGAAAAAATAAGTACTTTCACAATATGTATTACAGCTTTTATGTCATATATCTCAATACAATGATGATCTAAAGTAAAAAAAAATACTCATTCTAAGACGGAATGTAATGTTTTGAAACAATATAAAATTTAATTTCAATCAATTTAAAATTTGACGATGTTTTTCGCGATCTGAGCAAAATGAAGTTCAGAACAAATAGGGCATGACGTTTCCACACTGCCTTAATATTTGCTTGCCGGTAAATATAGGTGCTTAACTACACCTATATTTTTAACATTTTTTCTCACGAAACTCATTTGAATTAAGTTTAAGTGGGTGCATTTTCTCTTCCTGTAGCTATTACAGCTTGTGAAATATTTTAATATTGACCCTTGAGTTGCACTTGATGCTTTGATCAGTATTCTGAATGAACAGTAGTATATTTGGCGGAAGCAAAATAGTCTACAGTCACAAAGTCCAGGCGAATGCTTGGCGGAAAGGATATCTGAAAAATACTTTTTGATACCAATATGTTGGAGGCCAAATTCACAAAGTGGTAGCAGCGAAATAGCAGCGACAGAACACTACCTTTGTAAACCAACCGGTCTAATCGAAGCATTGAAGTAACGGAGGTATTATGAACAAGGCTTGGAAATGCACCAGAACAAACCATGACCCCGCTCTGTTTCGTGGATATTTTATGAAAACAGTTGGGGTTTGTATTTCGCTACAGAATAAGAAACTCCTAAATAAGAAGAATCTGCGAGTTCGAAGATGTTTGAGGAAGAGTAAGAAGACGTTTCTGGAGTGATCATGTAGGAATAGCAAGTTCGGATCGTGTGCTGAGGATAGCAGCAGACGAACGCATAAGAGGTAACAGACCCAGAGTAAGACCACCTAAACGTTGCAAAGATAGCTGGTATTCCATCTCTCAGGAGCCGACTCCAAGAACGACAGGACACAGTCCTAGCTAAAGAAGAAGAAGAAGAAGAAGAAGGAAAAAAAGAATAAGAAGGAGAAGAAGAAGAAGTGATTTGTGATATTCTCGTTAATATAACTTCAGTAACGAAACGGGAGCGCTCTACAATATGATATTACAGAATGCTCTGGTTCGTTCAAATTTCGGTCCGTTTGGTAAAATTGTCTACTTCGAACCCTGACTGTAACTGTGGTCGACTACGTCGCAAGATGAAAATTAGCTAAAAGAAAACAAAATCTTTGAACGAGTTATGTACATCTTCATGTTTGGCTCACGCGTGGTTTACGTGCTTAAAGATATTATGTCGTAATTTAAAAAACCACTGACGACTAACATTACTTTATGATTACCATTTGCAAAAAAAACTACTGACGGCTACCATTTTAATCTACAGTCTAGAGTCTAGAGGAAAAAAAGGTATTTTTTCCGATTCCCATTAATTTTAACGATGGTGTTTTTATTTATCATGTCATATTAGCTTATTTTTCATATTCAGTAGATTTTCGTAACGAGCGGATTATGTATCATTTTTCCCTTTGGAACTCTGCTGCCACGGAGATTAATATTTCGTTGGTTAGGAATTTATTTGTACCATATCCACTTCCGTATGTTTTGTATTTAAGAGGGTAATTTTATGTTAATTTGTTTTCTAAGGGTAGAAAAAATATTAAATTTAATAAATAAAACAAATCGTGATAGCAAAATAAAATATTGCGTGCATGATATTATTCAGAATTTATTTTAAAAAATAGGTACGTACATATTATAATTTTTATATTGTTAGCGTGAAATAAAGTAGAAGGTGCTTATAAAGAATATTTAATGAGAAATTTTGAAAAGATATCCATTTGATTAATTAATTATACACTGAAGATATGCTGAAATCATTTCACATTGTCAGTCGACTTTGATACCGTGGTGTGTCCCACGTTTCGTACAATTTGTCTTTAATTAATTCCTCTTTTCCTCCCTCCCGTACCTCTTCCAGGTATTTTTTATAAATGTGCAATATCGTAATTATAACAGTACAAGTAATTGTTTTGTAATACTCGTTTACACATATAACTTGATGTTACTAATCTGTTAAATTCCCAAATACAATAAAATTAAAAATTAAGCTAGTATGATAAGATTTTTTTGTTAATTTGTGGTCAAATATACGATAAATCGCAACTTAATTTTCTTTGAATGCAGATAAAACGTAATTGATTTTTTCGCGTTTTTGTATAGCCGTTTTTGTATTGTAAAACAAGTTTTCTTCGAAATAAATACACGATATCGAAAATAAAAGAGTTATTGAAAGGTGAGAAGTTAAAAAAACTTCGAATATTTTTTCAATATAAGTTCTACAAAAAAATCAAATTACAATATATATTCTGAAAAATTGTGTTTGGAGACTCGTCTGGCTCCTCGCGCAGCCAGACGCTTACTGAATTGTATATTTGCAAGCACATCCTTAATTTAATGAGGGGCTCGCTAGTTGCACATAATTTCAACAATAGGTTAGCACGGCTGTCCAAACTTAAAACACAGTAAGGGACATTTTTTTGTAGTTCTTTTTTTTTTGCATTTTTGGACTAACTAGAATCTACTTAGTCCAAAAATGCAAGAATAAAAAAACGTACTACAAAAAAATGTCCCTTACTGTGTTTTGAGTTTGGACAGCCGAGCACTGAGTCCCTTTTAGCTCTCCTGTGCAATGTACCTACACGAACAAAATTGAGAATAATTAAGATCCGTCGACATAACCGATGATATAATGATATAAATTGGGCGGCTGGATTTATCTATGAGTACATATTACATAAAGTTATTACAGCCGATTATATAACCGAGTATTTGGCACAAAAGATTGTTATTCTATAGTCTGGCAGGCACTAGGCGCTATGTAGGCATTAGGTCATTAATCTCGTGGAGAAAGGTTTCTAGTTTTTTTTTCGAACAATAAAAAACAGCCAGAGATTTATAGGATGTTAGAATATGTACCTACTTGGTGGGTATCGCTCGGTTTTGGATTACACATCGACCGTTTAGTGGGTCATGGGTTCATTTCCGTCAAACATACTGTCTATTTTTCTCGATACATAATTTATCGTATTACAAAGGTTTAGAAATATAAATGAATTGAAATCTTGTTTGTAATTAAATTGAAATCTTGCTTAAAATTGAATTGATTTTGTTTATTATTTGGCAGTCACCCAGTGGAAGGATGTTTCTGCCAGTGTCAAGTCTTATTTTTATTTACAAACAAAATAATAATAGAAAATATATAACAATACAAAATTTCATAGTTTAAATGCGTTTAGCTTTATCATTTTAGAAATTATGACCGCAATTCTAGAATTAGGTTCAGAAAGAAGGGTGGATACTTGGGTGGGGAGTTGGATTCCTGCCTATGTTAAGCTTGCTTTCAATAAATTTTGAAATCATGTTTATAATTAAATGAAATCTTACTTAAAATAAAATTTGGAATATTGCTCATAGTAAAATTTAAATCTTGCTTATAATTGGATTGAAATCTTGCTCTAATTAGTTCCATAAATTTTTTTTTATAGTGATTCAAATAAAATAAAAAAACTAACTAACTAACCATCACGCCGCTTCCCCGCAGGGGTAGGCAGAGAGAATAGAGCGCCACACCACTCTGTCCTTGCAAACATTCTTCGCCTCTTCCACGTTCATGCATCTCCTCATACATACCCGCCGATTGTTACGACTCCTAACCTGACCACTTTCAAGTATTTGGCATACCTGATCGTGCCATGTTTTTCTCGGTCTTCCTCTGCTTCTTTTCCCACTAACATTCGCCTCATAAATTTGTTTTACCGTTCTTTCGTCACTCATTCGTTCCACATGTCCAAACCATCTCAACACACCTTTCTTAATTTTATCGATAATGCTTATCTCAGCTTTGCATTCTTTGATAGCTTTGATTCAAATAGAGGATGGGAAATGTGCGATTTCAACTTTAAGAACGTTTGGTTACCGCGCTGGAGGTCGTTGGTTCAATTCCCAGGGTTCCAAAATAAATTTAAGTGATAGTTCACTATAATCATTTTTTTTAATTTTACAATTGTATTAATATTTTTATGTTTTACGTATTTATCTGAAGGTTCCGGTGTCGAGTCCCGGGGAAGACATTACTTCTTTCTGAGATATACTTCCTTTATATTATTGTAATCATTTCCTTTATAATTAATTAGTTGTTCACGAAATGTTTATGATTTTCAAAACTTGCTTTATTCGTCGATAACTACATATGTTCACATGAATATATTTTTCTACGGGCTGTACCCGCCCACGCGTTGCTGTGGCACAGTCTGGTTAAATATAAAATAAATAAAATAGAAAGCACACATTTTTAATATGTATAATTTCGCAATGCTTGTAAAAGAATGAAAACATTAAAACCTATGAAACATACCTACGAGACAATCGAAATAATTGAAATTTCTAAATGACAGCAGTTGTCAAGAAGCACGTTGGCCACCCTGAACGATGTTTAGTATTGAGTATGTTGCTGTTACGTTCAACAGATGGCACTGCCACTGCGTCAAATAACCTGTTTGAAGAAAACATAATTTTATCTGTCTCAGGTAAAATAAACTTTTATTTCAATACATGTACTTATGTAAATTTATTTTTCGTCTAAAAATATATTACAATATAAAAACTAACTAACCATCACGCCGCTTCCCCGCCGGGATAGGCAGAGAGAATCGAACGCCACACCACTCTGTCTTTGCAAACATTCTTCGCCTCTTCTACATTCATGCATCTCCTCACACATACCCGACGATTATTACGACTCCTGACCCGGCCGGTTTCAAGTATTTGTGACATACCTGATTGTGCCAGGTTTTCCTCGGTCTTCCTCTGCTTCTTTTTCCAACTACATTCGCCTCATAAATTTGTTTAACCGTTCTTTCCTCACTCATACGTTCCACATGTCCAAACCATCTCAACACACCTTTCTTAATTTTATCGATAATACTTATCTCAGCCTTGCATTCTTTCCTTATTTCATCATTCGAACATCTATCAAACATCGTTTTGCCACACATTCGTCTGAGAGATCAATAATTTTGATATATTACAATATCAAAATTAATAATCACAAATATTATTAATAAATAATCACTGCTGCTAATTTAAAAGAAAGAAGTAAATACAATGCTCAAAACTGATTTGATATTAATTAAAAAAAAAAAAAAACAACAACGCTACTTCGGTGTGCTGGAACCTTAAATGAAGGATATTTTCAGACAGTAAAAACAACGCAATAAAGTTTCAAAGAGATAATGATCTTAAAAACTTAAATGTTGACATGTAAATAATTGCTGAAATACTCAAGGTCTAGGGGAAGTGCACTATTAAGTATAATCTTACATACGTTGCGGTTGAAATGCATACTTTTGAAACGTTTTGGCATTGTAAAAGTATGTAATTACGAATGGATGTACACACATGTACCACATGCAGGGTAAACCTCAGAGTGACTAACCACCACCAGCGACTGGTCGCGTATTATTTGTATGAATGACTTTTTTTATTATTATTTAATATTGTAACTCCGCCTTGTCGTGGCGATTGAAGAAGTGAAGACAATAGTGAAGGATATTGGTACCATAAACCAAGCTAGGACACAAAATGCCGAACTCTCTTGTAGTGGAGAGGAAGCCCTGTTAAGGACAGTCAACTGTCCGGCTTCTCCCAAGGAGTTTCACGAGGTTTCCTTCCAGCAATGAGCAAATGCTGAGAAGTTCTTGATAGGCCCACACTAGATCTTTCCTGTTCCCGAGACAGATTAAAAAAAAATTATCTACATAATTTTAAATTATCTAGTGGTCTCCAAACCCAATAAGGGTGTGAGCTACTTTCAAAAATTGAACTTCTCTGGTGAGCTACCTATACAAATTCCCTCTTTATAGTTTTTCTTTTATCATCGGCCCTTATCGTACCATACATAATATTTTTATATTAGTTTAAATAAATTAGAATATCAGATTAAACTTAAAGCATTTCGTTGAAATTTAGCACATTTTTAAAAATTTATTTTCGGAGTTTAATAATAAAATTTACTAGGCAAATGTAATATCCTACGCGAGCCATCGAGAAAGCCTCGACGAGCTACAAACGCACAAACGCCCTTATTCAGTTCAAGAATTTAAGTAAATATGGAATTTTTCTTATACCGTGGCTCTTTATATACGTATTAGGTATTAGGCATAAAGTAACGAAAACCTTTTGAGTTAGAACAAATCATTTTATATTTTTTACTTATTGAAGCAAAAAAAAAATAATCCAAAGAAAACAGTATGTACTAGATTGTACGTGGCTGTGTCACACGGAGGGCCTAAATCGCAAGAGAGCTGGGCTAAGTTTTTTTAGACTCTGGAATCCAGTTTTGCTTACGACTACACGCGACTTAGCGAGACTGAAGGATAAATTCCGTCGCTAGGGATAAACTGCATTACGAGAGCAATATGAAACTTAAAAAAAAATACCACTTGTTTAATCGCAAGGCAAGAAGTTTGCATGCCACTGATGACAACATGCGCTCTTTTATTCTTACGATTTCAGGCGCTTACTCTTTTGCTTCGCCTTCGTTTTCGAAATTACACCGACTATGTATAGTTAATACCGGTAAACCGCGTGTGTCTAAAGGCTGCGCAGGTGTTTTGAAATGAGAGTATTGAGACTGTCGTTTTCAATTTTCAGCCGCTGTTACAATGCGGCTAGTTTACTACTAGTTGCCTGCTCTTACGTAGTTAATGTTTAAAAAAATCAGATAAACATTGTAATATTTTGTTACAACTATTGAATATGGATAAAAGTAAGCAAGTCGAGTTAAACGGTCAATTACCTACTACATATGTGGAGGTTCTCACCAAAACCTTACATTTTCATTATACATATATATATATATATATATATATATATATATATATATATATATATATATATATATATATATATATACATATATATATATATATATATATATATATATATATATATATATATATATATATATATATATATTAATATATATATATATATATATATATATATATATATATATATATATATATATATATATATATATATATACATATATATATATATATATATATATATATATATATATATATATATATATATATATATATATATATATATATATATATATATATATATATATATATATATATATATATATATATATATATATATATATATATATATATATATATATATATATATATATATATATATATATATATAACCTTATATTTCATTTGAAGTAATCAGGAATTCTAGCTTGTAAAATTGTTACGTTTTGGTGCGATTTAATGATATCATGTTGATTTTACACAGGATTAGTCACGTTTTGTCGCAACTTTAATTAAAATTTCGATAGAAAACAGAACAGATTTGCATTTAAAGGATTTTTGTCGAATATTGGAAATGTAACTTTGTGGTGAGGACCTCCACATATATGGTTTACCCTTGATACGAGCATTTTGCGCATGTTGTACATTATCATGGTAATTAACATAAGTTTATTGGGATATTTTTTACAACACGATTTAATTTTATGGATTTTATCAAATGGAGTGGGATTAAGTTTATAAATATACTTTGTGCATTTCAGTAATCAACTTTGATAAGAGATAATGTTTGAAGTCATTTTATATTTCAGTGTTTTTTTTTTAAAGATAAATATTAGTTTTCTAATTATTTATACAAATATTTCAATTTCATACTATTTTCGTAGGTCTACGCGGTTCGTTCTCAGATATATGAATCAAGTTGTGTCAGAAGGGGCTTATATTACTTATATTTAAAAAAATCCTATCATGTCGCGACAGCGATACCGGTTCCTATTGATCGAAACCACTTTATCATATTCATCTTCATAGGAATATCGTCCAATGCCTCCTCCAGCCCACCATCGATGACCTTATATTACATATCGCTAGTGTCATGACGGATCCATTTATGTAGATCCGTCAATAAAAATTTGGTGAAAAGAATCGGTGATATCATTTTCCACACATAATTCCCATGTGTTTTATTACATTATACAAATAAACATAAAAAATATTAATAATAAAAACGTGTTTATTCATTGATTTAGAATTGCAGCTTTTGCGACATATACAATGTAGTTTTCAAACACTAAAACGAGCTTATTACAAAATTAAATAAATTAACTTTGCAGTATGCTAACGATTTTCTTTAAAAACACGTAAAATTTGTTAATTTTAAATACGACAATTTTATAAAATGTAATAAAATTACATCGATCACAATTTAAATGTGTAATAGGTAAACAGAGATTTGCTCTTGCGTCACACTATTAACTAATACAAAAAAATGAAGCGTAGCTTCGTTAAAGGTCTCATGAGGTAATAATGGTATTGCATGTTGGGTATACCAACTTCCTACTTCATGTATTGTATAGCCTGTTCATAGTTCCCTAGGACGACTAAGCACATCAGCGGTACTTAAACTGTATTCTGCGGACGGTTGTATCCTACAACATTTTTACGATTT
Source organism: Brachycentrus maculatus (assembly GCF_059751285.1). NCBI lineage: Eukaryota > Metazoa > Arthropoda > Insecta > Trichoptera > Brachycentridae > Brachycentrus > Brachycentrus maculatus. The sequence goes on from NW_028280946.1 coordinate 479,380, forward strand.
GTTGTTACAATTCCAGTAGATCGAGATAGTTTTAGGTTAAAAGAGTTTTTTTTACAGGGAACATGTTTGACTTTTAGAGCGTTGACATTTCGCTCACTCCTTTCAAGAACGTCATAAATCAAAAAACTTGATTTTTCAGGATAAATTTTTGAAGTTTAAAAATATAATACAATGTATTAAAAATAAATATCAAGCTTATTGAACTTTTTACTGTATCACTTATTGAACTTTTTACTGTGCAACAGATATTTTTAGGTAAAACTTGAAGGTTTTTTTTCATTTGCAAAATATTTAATATATTTAAAAAATAATTAAACAATACCTTTTCTTCAAAATGCAAAAACAACACGTTCTGCCCTGTAGCGCGTAAATATTAAGTAAAAAATATACCGCTTTTGCTGAGATATAGTACATTTTCTGGGCATTACAGGTAAACGAGCGTGCTTAATTTAAGCAAACGTGTACAGCTAGAGAGCATGGTCGTCTTAAGCATGCTTAGTTAGTAGCATTTGTTATCTGTGTACCTTTAGGTTATTTTATTTCATATTTAATTTTATTTGTAAATTTTACTGAACAGTTACATACATAAATATATTTACATTAATGAGTAACAAAAAACAGGTATTTGTAACATTCCAGTTACAGAATTTCACATATGTAATTCAATATAAATACCTGAAAGAGGGACGGGAGGGAAGAAAAGGGGAAAAGGAAAGATCAAAGCTCAAGTGCAAGACAAATTGTGTGAAAATTGGGACTCACTACATACGATATGAATATCGACTTACTATGTACGCGATCTCAGTGCTGACGATGTCGAGTAGAACATATCACAATTCACATATTCAATTAAGCGTTATGCGGGATATTACACCTTAGAAGGTATTGTTCCTAAATATACAATTATATTCTGCTAACGACTTGTGCAAGGCACTCTTTCTTCTACCTTCCACGCAACACTATACAGTTTGAGAGTCTTGAAGTTTCGCAGATGCCTAAACGCCCGAAGCTGCGGTTACGGCAGAAATGACCCAGTTCACTCGGAAGTGTTACATGAATTACCTCATAGCGGTACACCGAGATGAACTATTCCACGGGAAGATTAACGATCCTAAAGTTTAAATTGGTAATATAATAATAGCTACAGTCCGCCATTGAACACTATTGTACCGTAAATATAATTTCTACCAAATGTCTTCGTATGTAGTGTGTACAATAAACAATAGAAAACAAAATAATAGATGGTACACTTCTATTTTTTATTGACAAATGAGAGATTTCAACTAATGATGGGCATATTCAGACGTTAAGAAACAGGAAACAAGGAAACTTAATGAGATTTATGTATTGAAACTCCAGAATGCCCATGTGCGACAGATTGAAGCAATTTAGCCTGACTGCTTCAAACTGCTAGTCTGTTTCCGCACTAATACTTTTCATATATTTTTATTGAGTTTTACTTCTTTCCCGTTTTTTTAGCGTTAATTTAAGATATACATACCATGAATGTCAGAATTCTTCTTCTTTAATTGATCAAATATTCTTAAATACGTTATTTTTTCACGGATGTATGTTATTTTCCTCTTTCTGCGGCATTACTTTTTCATTAAGCATAAAATAAAATAAGAATACGTAAAAACATATTCACATTTTATTTTATGCTATATCTTATTCGATTCCCAGGAGGGGGTCAAATAAGTGCTTTTAGACTCTAATATTAATTCAATATTACCCTGAAGCGGAGGGCTGATCACCTTTCCTTCATGTGTTAACAATCAAGATCACACTGCGTTTATATGATGCAGTGCCCTATGCACCATCGAGTGTGGATAAGGGTAAGAAGATGAAGATGTTATGTAATACATTTCTGTACATTTTATCATTTTTGGGTAGATAAAGCTTTTGTGGCGTTGCGTATATTGAAAAAAATATGTGATCAGTTTTCGATTTTGATTGCAAACATCGTTTCCTCGTCGAGAGTTCATTTTGGTACCATATTTTTTTTCTCACTTAGAGCCGAAAGTAGACCAGCTTAGGTTGTTGATCTAAAGGCAGGGCTGTCACAACTTGGTGTGGTTCACGGCAGATAGCAACCAGCGAATCTACCGCGAACCTCCAGCAATGTTGCGACAGCATTCACGGTACATTGGACAAAACCTTCAGCAATAATTCTTGGTCACGGGTCTTGGTTTCCATAAGCCATAAAGCCGCGCGCAGTTACTTGTAACCGATATTACAAACTTAATCTTATCATAACGAAATCATGATTACACACTAACCTATTTAACAAATAGACATGTTTTATGAAACCCGTGTATGTGATAAATAATTTGTGTTATTTGCATGCTCTTGTAGTGGCTATCCTGACGAAGAGATGGGGTCGCCTCAAATTCGGTAAACTCGATATCTTGTAATTTTTATAATTTTTAATTTATTTAATATAGATATAAGATTTTTTTAAAATCATTTGCTAGACATTTTTACTTTTCACAATCTTAAAATTAGGCTGTTCTCTCCAATAAAGAGACTAAGCTTTTGTGCTTGGAGAGGGACTTACACTCATTGTTCATTGTTTATTTACTAACACAACAAAAAATTTGCTACCGCATTTCTCATCAAACAAAGGATTTCTAGAATACAAGGGGCATCTTCGGGATAGTATGGTGTTGTAAGGGTGGCTCAAACGCCCGTTAGACAAGCGCCGTGGTGTAGTTTGGTAGACGCTCGGTTACGAAACTGGCGTAGAGGGTTCAAGTTGCAAGTGCAAAATAAATTTAAGAAAGATTTATTTTCAATTGGTCTGGGTGTTTGTGATGTATTTTTCACATATACCTTCCCTATCCTTACTGTCCTACCTCCAGACAAGCCTCTAAATGTAGAAGCATGGCTATTTATTTCTTTAAAAAAAAAGAAGAGACAAGGGTAAAAAAATATGCGTTAAAGTATAATTCGTTTATTAACTTTTTTTCAATTTCTGGCTAGCACTCGATGAAAAAATATGATTTTTATCTCTCGATACATCAAAAATTGACAGTCATCATGCAATGTATGAAAAATAATAGGCTGGTAGCACGAGAACACATTTGAAAGAATTTCGTTATTTAAAAAAAATAATCGTTTTTAAGAACCGACCTATATATGTCATGCAATAAATTAATTTGCGTTTAAGTAGTAGTTGAACTAAAGCACGGTCAATCATCATATCTCGAAATAACTACAAATATCTTCTTTATTTCTTCTTTGTTAGCCTTCTGTCCTCTACTGCTGGATATAGGCCTCTTCCGTATCCTACCATTTCATTCGGTCTGTTACTGTTTATAGCCAGTTTCTACCCCCATAGCGGCTATGTCGTTCAACCATCTTTTTGAGGTCTTACGATGCCTCTTTTATTTTCCCGAGGTTTCCATCTCAAGATTTTAGGAGTCATTTAAGAAATTGTGTCGGGTTGTAATCCCGCGGTTAGTGTCGTGGACTCTTGAGTCAGAGTTTCTGGGTTGGAAGCCACTCTACCACGATTTAATAACCTATTTTTAATAATGAGCCGCTTAGGTTCACACAAATAATATGAAATTGAAGTATTTTTGTAAATAATTAGAACACAAATACTTCTCTTTATTAAGAAAAAAATATCTGGAAATATAGAAATAAGAACGATCTCGCGTCATGTAATTTTATGCATTATCTGTGAACAACTGATACCCATTGTTTGATAATGATACCATTAGAAATGCACATATTCACCTTTGATCATCTCTATGGCCCTCCAGAGAAGTGGCCACTCGAGAAAATACAGTGGCGGCAGTTTACTCGGTCAAGTAGGTACTGGTGCCTCTTCAGCTCTCGTTATTTTTTTCTGATACACTTTCATCATAATAAATCATTGGATACGTTAGGCAAAAAGTGTTAAAATACTGTATGATAATTTAAAGAGAAAATAAATGTCACAATATTTTATATATTACCACAATTAGGCAATACACTCGAATTCATCATACTCGAATTACCCAGATGGGTGATTCGCGCCTAAACGCGTACAGTCGCGTTAATTCGGGCTGTATTGCATTATAAAGTATATATATAATCAAATCATTTTTTTATGTAGCTTATAATTTGGTTATTTATTTTTATTCACAGCATTTTGTTTTATTTATATATTTAAATTTTATGTACAGAAAAGAAATAAGTACATTGGCGGGCTTATTGCTAAAAAGCAATATCTTCCAACCATCCAAAAACAGACAAGTGATATTGATCAAAACGTTTGATACCATATAAAGCTGTTTGCAATCAAAGTACTTGAACATTAAAAAACATAAATTACGAATTGATATTTAAAAAAAACATGGATTACAAAAGAAGATAATAAGGAGGGCAAAGGAAAAAGGGAGTTTAGGGAAGGAGGTAGAGGGAAAAACTAAGGGAGGAGGTATGATGGACAGTTAGGATTCTAATGATAAATAGTAATGTCTCAGCCGTTTCTTAAAAGTTATCAGAGAAGGTGCATTTTTTACAAGGAGAGTAATTCATTTCATAGTCTGGCCGCTTGGACAGAGAAGGAATTACTGAAGCATGATGTGTTATGGCGAGCAATGGAAAGTGATAGACCATGACATTTTGAGTGTGTCCAATATTATTCTTCTTCATCTATGTTGAGATGTCAAAATGTAAATATAACTCATAAGTGGAGAAAACTCAGATTTGTGAACAAGTATTTGGACACGCTCAAAATGTTGTAATATGAATTCATCTACGCCGAGTTGTAGTCCTATGGTTAGTGTCGCGGACTTTGAGTCATAGGCTTGATCCCACTCGCTCACAGCTTGACAAACATCTTTAATTTTATTCACAAGTATTTGAGTAACTGTATTAATTTTATTATTTTCATAATGATTACTTTTTACCGCTATTCGTATCTCGGTCAACGTGCGTATTAAATACTGGGAATTGGTCGCCAACGAGATCAACCGGCTGAACTTCTTGATATCGTAACATTGAAATTTTTATCTATAATAATAAACATGGCAATAATACACGATGTTAACTAACAGACCCCACCTCGATATTTGGTTGCTCTCCGTAATCACATACTATCGAAATATTGCAGAATATACGAAAATTTATATATATATATATATATATATATATATATATATATATATATATATATATATATATATATATATATATATAAATATATATATATATATATATTTATATATATATATATATATATTTATATATATATATATATATATATATATATATATATATATATATATATATATATATATATATATATATATATATATATATATATATATATATATATATATATATATAAGAATATATATATATATATATATATATATATATATATATATATATATATATATATATATAATAAATAAGTAGAATTTTCATTTCGGGAAAAAAAATGGTACTGAAAGTTGATATTATGGTACATAGCGTGGGTCAAGAAATAAAAGGAATTCATAATAATATAATAATGACTTATAAATGCAAATAACTATCATAAAATAAAAACTAACACAATATATCATCAAAAATATTTTAAAATACTGCTCATGATCGTCTTGTAAATCAAAAGTGCAACCAGTATTCCCAATAAATGGAAATCGTAAAAGAGGTACATCAGGTTGATCGATATTTTTTCGATGCCAAACGCTTGGTACATCATATTCATCATCACTGGAACTAACAGAAGATACATCGCTTTCATCAATGTCCCTTTCATCCAAATTTGTATTAGTTAAGTCGCAACTATATTTTCTCTAAATCCAGGCAACATTTTAAGTTAATGATTTTTTGCTTAAAACTTCGTCTGTGCATTAAAAAAATAAGTTTTTCTTCGAAATAATTATATAGTTTTTAAATGAAGGAAGTCATTGAAAGGTAAGGAGTTAAAATAACATAATATAGTTTTTCCTTATAATCTAAAAAACAAAAAATCCAATAAACATTTTTTTATTATTTAATCTAGAGCACACGACCAGCCCTCAGCGCGGCTGAATGCATTCTGATTCAACGTTTAAGATTAAATTAGTAGTTGCCTTTAGAGGTTAAATGAGTAATTGAACCAAGTCGGGTTACTCACCAGCGTACGTAGACTTGGAGGAGTCGAGCAGCTTGAAGGTGAAGGGGATGTGGACCTTCATCATCTTGATCTGCGGGGCGCGCATGGGAGGGGAGGAGCGGTGCAGGGGGGCGCGGAATATCATCTCCTCCCCGTTCATCCGCAGCACCATCATGTTCCTGAGGCCATCACAAAATAACAACATCCATATCAATGGGATATCACAACCATCGTGCCAAATGTATAAGCAGCTTTACGTTATTCATGCAACCGGACTAAAGGGTGAGTGGTTATAAACTAATATTATTAACATTTTTGTAAATAAATAAATAAGTAAAAATGACTAGCCACAAAGTAAATGCTTTAAATATTAATAATATTGAGAATATTCCAATACCCTATTACCGGTCAAAAGAGGGGCGGACGCTTATATATATATATATATATATATATATATATATATATATATATATATATATACCCTTCTATATATCGAATGAGATTCGACATTGGACTAGTAAGGGTTAAGGTTCATTTATATAGAGGTGTCAACCTTCATTAGCAGGACCTCCTGTTTTGGCACACTGAGTTTTAAAGCCGCAAGGAGTCATCCGACGATCACAATGGTCACCCATGTTCGAGAAACAAAAGACCAACGAAGGCGAATGAATCCTTCACAAGGCCGTTTGGCAAGTGCGGGCTATTGATTAGCACAATATCGCGGCGTGCATAGCAGATGAGAGAAGCCCCGGCCGACGCGGTTGGTCAAGGTGAATCCGAAACAGGTAGACTGGTCACCTTGTCCACGAATTACTGGCCGAATCCTAATTACTAACTGTTAATGGTCGAGGCATGACCAACCAGGAAATCTCGCCACTTAAATTGAGCCGTTGGTGCAAAAATAAAACGCATAAGGTGGAAAAATAAGAATGAAGTTTGTCAACAGAGGCTCTTTTACGACTAAGTCAATGTTACACCAAAGAGAAAATACTGTGTTTAGTATAAGGGTCTCAAAGTGTTATTTTCTTACGTACATACTAAAATGGTTTAGGAAACACTTGTTTTTGTAACACTTGAGTTTATTAATGACTACTAGTTTCGGAGGCTAAACTTCCACTGTCAGGTCTGAATAATATATGTTATTATTTAGACCTGACGATGGAAGTTTAGCTTCCGAAACTAGTAGTCATTAATAAACTCAAGTGGTATAAAAACAAGTGTTTCCTTAATCATTTTAACATGTCTTACCACGAAAGTAAAGTAAATGCCGAAACAATAAATAAAATACGTTCGTACTCGTATTTCAACGTTAACTCTTCATTTACGAATGATGAATGTTAAAAAAAAATACTGATGGATCTAGGTATTATCACATTTTGATATTAACAGAATCAAGACTTTTGAAAATAAAAATGATGGGTGTAAGTTTATAGTAAAATAATAATAATAATAAAACCCTTATCCGCACCCCAATGGTGCATAGGGCACTGCGTAATACAAACGCAGTGTTATCTTGATCGTTTACGCATGAAGGAAAGGTGATCAGCCCTCCTCTTCAGGTACCAGTCCAGGGTAATATTGAATAAATAGTACATTAAAAAAATCTCTAATATTTATTTACCCCCCCCCTGGGAATCGAGCCCGAGACCTCCAGAACGGTAGCCGAGCGTACTGAACATTACACCACGGAGGCGAACAAAGGCGCAGGTAGTAAAATAAATCTATGAAAATACTGCAAAACGATCTAACTAATCGCCGAGGTGAAGAGACGAGCGGAGGATAAAGACGGATGGAGACCAGTGGCGTGTAAAAGTTTTTAATCAGGTAAGGTTAGGTTGGGTTAGGATAAGACATAGTAGGCACTGGTCGTGTTTCTGTAGGGAACGCGAACAGTCCAGGGTAGGCACTGCTTTTCTGCCTATATAGAACGCACGCCTCTGGTGGAGACTGACCATGAAAGAAGCAAATCAATCATCACAAAGATTGCATCAGAAAATGATTCCCCTACTTAACTCATCTGTAAAAAAAGATTATTTTTATCGTAGTGTTTAATATGAAGCAATTAAAATGTAATTGATTCACATGTATTTTGTATGTAAGTGTATGCAAATAGCATGACTAAGGTGAAAAGATTTCAACAAACAAAAAACATAAGTTAGATTATGAGTACCAAAACAAATTACATTATTTTTCTACTACACTATGACCCAAATGTTATATAACACGTGATTACGTAACTAAAATCATAGTAAAGGACGTAATAGTTCACGAGTCACCCGAGTAATGGAGATTACCTTTCCGCCATAGAATATAATTCTACCCGGCAAAAAAGAAAATCGGTTGAATTCACCATTCAAAATCGTGCGTACTATAATGATGGGCCGGAATTGAGTAGGCAATGTAATAATTTCAACACGTACATTTAAAAAAAAAACATAAATCTAGCTTCTACTCTAGAGATCAACAACTTTAGTTCCTTACTACATTTTAAGTGTGTCAAAATACTTGTTCACAAATCTGGATTATCTCAAATTAAAAGCTTAAATAAAATAAAAATATTTTCTAACGTTTCTCAAGTACGTGAATATAATCCAGGATTCGGACCTCACATACAAATGAAAGACTTCTGATTAATAAAAAGCTTACCACATCCCACCTAGATGTCTCTAGTGACTCTCGCAAAATCACGCGTTTCGTCCACCAGTAAAGAAAGTATTTTATAAAATTAAACAACTTTGTTTTAACCACTTTTTTTATTATCAGTACACTTTAACCTACCGGTTTCGACAAGAACCTTGTCATTATCATCGTTTATTAAATTCTAAAACATTAAAATACTCATAATTAATTACATTCCCTTACCAAAAACAATACTTGCACGCATCCGAATCTATAGTCAGTGATGCGTCCTATTGCGAAATTTTTATCACTTTTTATGAAAATTGCAACCAAATGAATAAGACGTACAACATGCTGGTAGTGATGAGTATTCTTTTGTTTTTTAACATCTCATCAAAGATGAAGAAGAATATGGAAGTCTGGGCATTTACGGGGCTGACGACCGTCATAGACTGATTAAAGTGATCACTTTACACACGTGTAACATTCACTAATTCTACCCATTATTGACAACCACACTACTCAAATTCTTGGAAGTTCTATATAAATGAACCAATTTTGAAACATTATTCTTGAATCACTAGAACTTCACTAGAGACATCTATTGGTGAGATGAAAAGAAGCTTTTTATTGAGCAGAAACTTGACGTGGTGAAACCACGTTTCTCCTCTAGCCTGGCAAAAATAATCAATTATCAATCGTTTAATTTAATTAGTCTTAGAAAAAAAAAAAAAAAATTCTGTGCGCACAAATATTTTTTATGGCTCCGACCTTTTATAATTTACCTGTCGTAAAACTAAAATGTAGTTAAAAGGTTTGAATCATAAAAAAAACTGTCGCCAACCCGCTGGCCTTTGTAAAGATATTTGCCGATGGTTCTTTATTATTATATAGCGCAAATAAAATTAAATGTTTGCTAATTGATGTCTAGACGTTGAAAATTTTGGGGGTGGATACAAGCGCACCGTCAGCCAATGAAAAATGGTTTCGAGGGCGTGATCTTCAAGGAGAGAAACCGAATATAACGGGAAGAAATCAGTGGGATCGCTCTCTTGGAAGCCGGGACTTGGAAGCCGGCAGTTGGCCGGAAAAGAGTTGGTCGGAATAGTCTCTTGGAAGCCAACAATTGGAAGGATCAGTTGGAGGGAGTAAGTCGTAAGAGGAGATCGACCAGTCGGACGGCTGGTCAGTCAGAAGACACAGAGAAGAAGAAGAGTTGGAAGGAGCATTCGGGAAATCAGTGGGATCGAGGAGTTGGAAGGAGCAGTCGGGAGAGATCAGGGGGATCGAGCAGTCGGGAGAAATCAGTTAGAAGGAGCATACCTACACCAGGTTTTAAGACTTAAGTGAGGAGAAGAGCGGGAGCTCTACGCAGGGAGAGAGAAGATAGAAAAAAGGGATTTACTCATCCGGAGTATCAAAAGCAGACCCACGCCGGGTCATAAGCCTCAAATTAAGAGCTGAAGCTCTACTAGGAGAAGAAGAAGATAAGAAGCAAGAATCATCGCACGGCGGCCCGTCATAAGAAGAACCTCATCCCAGCATCCAACGGCGCAGCTTTTTCCCAAAGGATCACGGCCACCCCAGTATCACGGCGCATCTTTTTCACCAAAGGTTAGAATAAGTTTAATTTAAGATAGGATTAATTAATTTTAAGCTAATTTAAGATAGCAATTTAAGATTAGTTTAAGTTAAAGTCGCTTTCGTATAATTTTGATATTTTTAATTAAATTAATTTAAGTATATTTTTTGTGCAGAATTTTCTTTCATCTCCCTACCCCTCCTTCTAATATTCCCAAGGTATATCAGCTTGATAAGGTGGGCGACGTCAAACTCTTTTATTAGTATGTGAGGTCCGAATCCTGGATTATAATCACGCACACGAGAAACGCCAGAAAATATCATTTGCATTTTTATTATTTAAGCTTATAATTTGACCAGATAATTTATTTACATATGAAAATATATGAATTAATATGAAAATAACTCCTGCAATTGGAGATGATCCAGATTTTGTAAACAAGTATTTGGACACACTCAAAATGTTGTTAGTATTCTTTTGTGTTACAAACGACTGCGGCTTGCCAAAAAAGTGACATCTCAGAAGCGGAAGAATTAATGTTACCAACAAAAAAAAGAAAGAGATACGAACAAATTAGAAAGAATAATGTTGTCATGAAATCATGGGTTTTGAAACAAGCTTATGAAATCGATAACAAAAATATAAGGGAACGAACTCCAATAGAACAACATTTTTTTTATCTTTTGACAAATAAAATAGTCGGTTTTTGGCTCCGTGGTTAGTGCCGAGGATTCTCGAGTCAAAATATCTAAGTTCGAGCCCATTCTAACGCAAAAATTTAACGTTTTAATTCTTATTTTTGATAACGAGGCGCTTAGGCCCACGAAAATGTCACGAAATTTAATGTCTGTTACTAAGAACACAAATATTTATTTTTTATATTAAATGTTAAAATCAAACACGAATTTTTAAAGTCTACTAAATTGTATTTTATTGTTAATTTTAATATAAACACATTAAAATTAATTTGTGACAATTGTTACAAATTATATTTTTATGTGTTCTTAACAATGAAATACGATTTGGTAGACTCCAAACATCAGTAATTGATTAAAACATTTAATATTTAAATTACAATGGAGTTCTACAAACGCCAAATCTATAAACAAATATTAATTGTTAAAATATGTGAATTTTAAGGAGCATTTAAGGGTTCCATTCCTGAAAAACTTGTGATAGTTTTTCGGACGTCTACTCACAGTTTCTTAAAAGTTATAATACTAGGAGCATATTTTAAAGGGCATTTTCAAATAAGTTGACATCGATTTCGCAACTTTCAACCACGAAATCACATATCTTGGATTTCGTTGCTTTCTCTAGGATGATAAATGGAAAGTGACAAGAAATTATGAAATATCAAACGCAAAGTACAGTACAGGAGCAGGGGCGTGCATTCCATTAGGCAGAAAAGCAGTGCCTATCCCAACTTACCCGCGTAACATGTAAAAACGCAACCAGTACCTACCCTACCTTACTAAGTAAAACCTTTTTTTTTTTATCGGAATTGAATTTATTATTTAGCTTGCTTATTATGTACAAGGTTTATAGATCATTCGTGGATTTTTGTTTCTTCTAACTAAATAAAGAAATTTCATTTGAATCTGTGTTGGGAACAGGAGGGATAATCTAGTGTGGGTCAATCAGGAACATCTCAGAATTTGCTCATTGCTGGGAGGAAACCACATAAAACTCCTCAGGAGAAGGCGGACTATTGACTGTCATCAACAGACCTTCCGTTCCACTAGAAGAGGGTTTGGCATTTTGTGTCCTAGCTTGGTTTACGGTAGTAAGTAGAACTTAGATTCATATTATTTTTTGTCATCTCATCAAAGATGAAGAAGAATATGGAAGTCTGGGCATTTACGGGGCTGACGAAAGTCATAGGCTGGTTTAAGTGATCACTTTACACACGTGTAACATTCACCAATTCTACCCATTTTTGACAACCACAGTACTCAAATTCTTGGAAGTTCTTTATATATATGAACCAATTTTGAAACATTGTTCTTGAATCACTAGAACTCCACTAGAGACATCTATTGGTGGTTTGAAAATAAGCTTTTTATTGAGCAGAAACTATTTTATTAGTATGTGAGGTCCGAATCTTGGATTTTGATCACAGACATGAGAAACGCAAGAAAATATCATTTTCATTTTTAATATTTAAGCTTAAAATTTGAAAATAAATCCTGTAATTGGATATAATCCAGATTTTGTGAACAAGTATTTGGACACACTCAAAATGTTGTGAAGAACTTAGTTACCTACCTTTACTGCCTATCCTAGTAAGTAGTACCTAGCTTACCTTACTACCTACCTAGTAGTAGTAGAGGTAGAGGCAGTAGACTGCCTGCCCTAATTAATTCTCTGTGCACGCCACTGTACAGGGGGATTATAAGTTTAGCCTTGAATTTGCACAGCTGCATATTGTTACAACAATAATAATTATCGTAGTAAATGGAAAAGCGTGGCCATTGTTAAAAGGTTTAAATAAAACAAGTGGTACGCTACATATGATTTCGTGATGGAAGGTCTCATTACCGTTTTAAGGTTAATTCAATGCCACTGATTAAAGCACGTGGTGACGATTTAGATTATTTTATTATTTAGTTTCAATGTATGCATATGTACCATATTACCATGTTAGTTTTGTACATATCGCTCACTCCTTTCAAGAACGTCATAAATCAAAATACTTGATTTTTCAGGAGAACGTTTTTAAAGTTAAAAAATATAATACAATGTATTAAAAATAAATATCAAGCCAGTTATTGAACTTTTTACTGTGCAACATAGAACATTTTCTGGGCATTCCGAAAACATGCACAACTGAAAATTGACGATTTTTTATTTATGACGTTCTTGAAAGGAGTGAGCGATATCTTACCAATACAAATAAGAATGTAAATTTATATTTGCTCAAAATCTTAAATCTTCCAAAGTCGTTCTCCGATTACTTCAACTAATAATTTTAATTTCTAATTTGAACATAATATTGCAGTTGATTTATGTTTACGTAAAACAGTATTTTTTACCACAATGGTAGCGCCATCTGTTGATTATAAAGCAACAAACGCAAGACCAACAATTTATCATGAAGTACTTTTTGACAGTAGCTGTCACTTAGCACTTTCAATGTTTTCGATTGCATAGCTACCATATTTCATAGATTTTTAATATTTTCATTGCTTCATAAATCATACATATTAGAAACGTGTGCTTCTATTTTCTTTCTTTTCCGATTAGCCAGACTGAGTCACAGCAGCGCGTGGCCAGGTACAACTAGTAATAAATATATTAAAATTACTGTACGTACTTAAGGGAGAATTCTTAAAATTCAATTTTAGAACGCGGACGACCACGCAAGTGGTCGGTCGTGCCTTCGCATGCGATTTTTTTTTTAAATATGTATTTTTGGGATTCGACTTTTATACAATTTATATATTTTTTTTAAATAGATACCTTTTAACAACTCTTTTTTCTTTTCAAAACCATATATTAATTTCGAAGAAAAAGTTGTTATTTCAATATAAAAATGGTGTTTGAAGAAGAAAAAAATTAATTACGTAAAATGTAGCCTGGATTTAGAGAAAATTAGGTTGCGACGTAACGAATATTGGACCTTAAGAGTAAAGAGAGAAAAATTTCTTGATATCTGGTGATATTTTTTATATGAAACCGAATAGACAGTGTGTACTAATTTATGTTAATATAACATACATATCGCTCACTCCTTTCAAGAACGTCATAAATCAAAAATCGTCAATTTTCAGTTGCGCATGTTTTCGGAATGCCCAGAAAATGTACTATATCCCAGCAAAAGCGGGATATTTTTAACTTGATATTTACCCGCTACACGGCAGAAAGTGTTCTTTTTGCATTTTGAAGAAAAGGTATTGTTTAATTATTTTTTCAAATATACTAAATATTTTTCAAATGGAGAAAAAACTTTCAGGTTTTACCTAAAAAGATCTGTTGCACAGTAAAAAGTTCAATAAGAGGCTTGATATTTATTTTTAATACATTGTATTATATTTTTAAACTTTGAAAACGTTCTCCTGAAAAATCAAGTTTTTTGATTTATGACGTTCTTGAAAGGAGTGAGCGATATGTGTACTACCACTACTAAGCCTACTTTCAAAATCCGCCAGATCCATGTTAGTCGATTTTACAAAAAATGCAAAATTCTCCGGGTAACATTTATGTTTCAAGATTTGTCAAAGATAAAATATTATGAAATAGAGAATTTGCCATTTTTTTTTGAATTTTTTCAGTATTTTAAAAAAAACGAGACACAAACCGATAATGACGTCATCTTAATTTTTGACCTATCCCCGCTCTCTGATTGGCCGATATGGGTCAAAAGGCAAGTTTCATGAATATAGGGGAATTTGAAATACAACGCTGTTTTTAAGTATTTTTAGCAGGGTTTTCAAGCATATCAATATTTTATACAATGAAACCCACAATTGGCATTTTAATAGACTTTTTTTTTTTAAATCTTATAAAATCGGATCTGGCGGATTTTGAAAGTAGGCGACACATATCTTCAATGAGTCATTTTCGCGGTTTTCAGTGTGTTAGTATACATTCGTCAGCCAGGAGATAACAAGTAGTAAGTGGAGATAAAATTGTAAATTTTAAAATGCTATTTCGACTTGCAACGTCGTCATTCATCTTCATACTATAATATAAAATAGTCTGGTAGATGGAAACTGCTTTCACAACATTCCCAATGGAACGATTCAATGCGGGGGACAAAGAAAACATGTTTTCAACATTGCCGTGCGTTAGAAAAGGCTTGTGAAATAAATAAATCGCGGCATGAAATACTATTCATAAGCACGCGAAATGTAAACACAATTGTTACAATATTATCTCTAGTCAATAACTCCATTGCAATAAGCATATTATTCGCTTCAGAATCTATACGAATAAAAATGTTGATGTTCGCTTGTTCAAAATCTCTAATCTCCTAAAATTATCCACAGATTGCTTAATTTTTTTCATAACGTTACATTAAAACACGCGGGTTATTATCTATCAGTATAAATAAAAATGATGGCCACAATATAAAGGATCATATCTCAGAAAGAGGTAAATGTCTACCCTGGGACTCAAAACCGGGACCTTCAGATAAATATGTAAAACAAAAAATATTGAAACAATTGCAGTGTAAACAATATCTACTAATAAAATTTAACAAGTGAAAAGTTTGATTGCTATTTATTGGGCACAGCGTAGGATTCATATATAAAAATATGGTTGGTATAATTTGGTTAAAATAGAATAGAGATCGCGAAGTGATACATTGAATCATCTTCTTCCTTTTCAAACCCTTATCCGAACTCTAATGGTGCATAGGGCACTGCATCATATGAATGCAGTGATACCTTGATCGATAACGAAAGGTAATCAGCCCTCTGCTTCAGGTAATAGTCCAGGGTAATATTAAATAAATATTAGAGTGAAAAATAACTTATATTTATTTCCCCCCCCTGGGAATCGAACACGGGACCTCCCCTGGGAATCGAGAACGGTAGCCGAGCGTGCTGACCATTACACTACGGAGGCTGATTATATTGGATAGATAATGATTATTTTCTCGACTAGTTAAACATACTGTTTAATTCAACCGGTAGAGAAGCGGACGCGGCATACCAAGGTCTTGGGTTTTGAGTCCCGAAGTAGGCAGTTAATTATTTCATTTCTAACTATCACGCCGCTTCTCCGCAGAAGTAGGCAGAGAGAATAGAACGCGACACCAATATGTCTTTGCAAACAATGCCTCTTCCACATGTATGCATCTCCATACCCGCTGATTATTCCAATTGAAGAATTCCTGACCACATTGAAGAATTTGACATATTTAATAATTCCTTTCTTATTCTTCCTCTGCTTCTATTACCAACCACATTCGCCTCATAAAATTGTTTTAGTGTTCTTTCTTCACGCATTTGATTCACATGCCTAAACCATCCCAACACACATTTCATAATTTTATCGATACTGCTTATCTCAGTCTTGCATTCTTTCCTTACATCGCCATTCGGACATCTAACATACATCGTTTTGCCGCACGTTGATCTAAGAGTTCGCATTTCGACTGCATTCAGTCTACTTTCATCCTTCTTATGCCAACTCCATGCTTCATTTCCATACATTAGGGTTGGAAGAAGTGTCATCATTTTCTCAATGGATTATTTGTTGTACGAAAAATTTACTAACTATATTTTCTTTGCGTCTCTCTCGTAAATAAAGTTTAACCGCCTTCTCATAGAAGAGATAAGGCGATCCTCACCTCCTTAGTCGTTTAAAGTCATATATTCATCCCTAGAAAATACTGGGGTTCAGCACACCCATACACTATAAAACGATACAAACGCAACCCAATTCGTTTTGTTTAGCGAGCTTTTAACGACAATAAGTAGAAATTGGGAAAACGTTACATCGTTTCGCGAGTGTTTTTGCCTACAATTATCACTCATGAATTACATGAAATTATAGTAACTTTAAACACAAAGAGTAAATCCACTCACGCCTACTCGTGTAGGCATAGGCTATGAAACTTATAAAGTTGAAGCCTGAGTAAGGACATAATAAGCGGTGTTGCATAAACCGCAGCTAGATTTCAGTGTAACTTGGACGTTAGGTAATTCAAAAAAAGTTACATCGTTCAAAAGCAGATTCACGGTTGGCTTTTGCTATACTTAATATAATTTATATTTATTTATGGTTAGATGAAAAAAATCTATTTAAAATTTCTGATAATGTCAAACACGCGCGATACCTATACGTATGACAGATTGACGACGAGTGACATTAAAGGTTTCATTTTTTTGTTATGTTAAAAATTCAATAGTAAAACACTTTCGTGTGATAGAGATATAAATTATGATTAAAAATAATATTTTGATGGTAATAAGATATTTTTTACCCCAGATATAATGATTTAAGGTAAATAAATAAGTACAAAAAATATTTCATTGCATTCAAGACCCTTATGCAATATTTGGCAATGATATTATTTTTTGTTTATAGGAAATCAAGCAATAGAGGATTAATACGTAGTTTTATTTTTGTAAATGTTTATAATCCCATTGTAAACAGCGCAATACACAACATTACACATAACAAGAAATAAAGCATATCGAATAGTTTTACTAACGATAACAGATAAGGGTAATCATAGCTGCAAAAATACTAACCTCATAACAAACAACACCATCCCGCAGAAACATAATAGAACTGCTAAAAGCGATATTAGATGAGAAAAATCTGTAAATGTTAGAATGGCTGTTGAAAAAGCACTCATCTTGATATATTATTCCACACAAAACAAAATCAAAACCCGCGATAACATCGCACTCGACGATACGGCCGGAACGTTAGGAGTAATCACAAAGAATCGCGTTAGCCGCCATCGGCAGACAGTACAGAAAACGGCGACAAATTGTCGAGAACTGAACGAATGTGAAAGCGTTGGTCGAGCGAACCAGCAGATCTGCCGCGGTGACCCTGTCCTCGATAATTTTCACGAGAAATTATGTCATAATCACTGCAACCACGCGAGAGATTTCAGAGCTGTCAAAATAAATGAACAGTCAACAGTCAACCAATCGCAAACTCCGGAGATAGAGACATCTAGCGGTGAAAACTATTACCAAATATTAAAATATGTGTCGATAGAGAAGTTTTCTTCACTCGTTTATTTTCAAATAAAAAAATGTTACAAATGCTTCATTTTCATTTATTCAATGTATTTCGGCACATCCTAAAAATAATACACAAGAAAGCCAAATCATTAAAACAACGGGAAATGATTCATTCAGTATAAAAAATATCAAATATTTTTTTTTGACGTCGCTAATTAAATTAAATTAAATTAAATTTAAGACCGATTAAATAATAATAATCTGGTCCCTAAAACATATATAAACGCAATTTTTGTAATGTTTAAGGCCTTTTCCTTTAATATATGATTAGTTTTCATGCTATTTTATTACATAAAAAATATGTATATAAGTATTATATGAAAAATATATACTATATGAAAAATTAAGGTCGAATCGAATCCAATGAGAATCGTACTGGAAATTTAAACGTCAAACTATATGCACGTGGTTGCCTCAAATAATATTTTTTTTACCCTGTGCAACGTTTACCATTTTGCCCAATATTGATCATCTATTAGATAAGCCCAAATTAATAAGAGTTGTAAATATCGAGTTTATAGTTGGAACTGACGGATGGGATGTCATCTGTTGAGAATTTTTTAAAGTTAAAAGCTATCTCCTTCTGACCATAGGTAACAATTCTTTCGAATTTATTTTCGGATGTCAAGTGTATTTTTTTAAATTTGCTTCACATACGTTTGTCTTCTCCGAACCGAAAGTGAATTTTAAAAACTGGAAAGTAATTCGAAAATGTACGTACGTTCACAATTCGCGAGATAGTTAGTTAGGCAGGTACCAGTAGGTTCCTACATGATACACGACATATCAAAAAATATTTGTGTTTATACCTAATACCTACCTACCCTTTCCTCAAAAGAAAACTTTGTTAATTTATGTTCGCTTGCCGATGTGGAGGTCGCCTCTGTCGTTGGTTGTCATGATGACCTAGACGTTCAAAACATTACAAAAGTCGTATATCGACCCGAGCTGCATGACGTCACGGGGTATCAAATCGATCGAAGGCTGTAAACTTTTATTCGCGTTCGCATGATGAGAAAATATATATATGACACAAATCGCCATTGCTGATATCCCGCCAGTAGAGCGAGTATATAAAGTAAAATGGCGGCGTTTCCGGAAAACTCGTGAACGATTAAAATAGGGTTTTTTGATATTTTAAGATCAATACGATTTATAAATATAATAAAACAAAATAAAAATTTTGTAAGACTGTTGAGGAAAAATATTGATTGTTTTACATTTTTATTTCAAATATAGATGTACATTACAATAATTATAATTATAATTTAAAATCCTAAATCAAAATGTATCCACCTCTCTTAACTGTCTATTGCTGAACAGCAGACCAATTATCCTACGTATAATATTTATAATATTATACGTATATTTTTAATATTATTATAATAGTGAGCAACTCATATTGATGAATTAATTCAATATTACTTTTACTTTTAAATTTTTAGATTGTCTTGGCCATTATAGAGACGCCATTCAAATTTTGGAGCAAATAGTTTTTTTTTCAAATCTCATAAATAAACTCATTGTTATTAAAAATTAATTGATAAAGAAAGGGTTTATTGGTCTAATGTTGATGGTAGAATCGCGAATGTGAATTTAAATATAACTTTTTAATGTGAATTTTTACATAGTAAATGCCAGAATAAATCAAAGTATTTGATACCAAATTATTTTTATACTAATACACTTTCGATCTTGGCAGCTTTCAGTCATGAAAACCATTGAGCTATCTACTAGTATGCAAAGTAATTCACTTTATAAATGAGGTTTATTAAGTTAGTGTTGTTGTATTCCGTTGCCGGGCAACGCATCAAGCAGGCTTGTTTGTCGGGTGTACTGAGAACGGAGGTATATTTTGATATCAACAAGCCAGTCTTTAACACAAGGTGGATCGCGAATGGCCCCATCTGCAGCCCCTTGCCGCCAATTCGTGTGTTTTGCTGCTGTTGTCTGTGTAAAATATCCATCGTGGCGACCTGCATGGAGAAATGGTTCGGTGAGAAGCGACTGTGGCTTTTCGGCAACCATTTACCACTTCTACCGCGGAGGTAATATTCCGATATATTATAACATTCCACCTGCATAATTCCCCTATTAAATCCGATTAATAGGTTTCTAATTCGCCGGAATGGTTAATTTATTCAGTTTCTATGACAAAATTGCCGTGTGTTTACATTTCGTTATACAGTTGACTAAAACAATAGCCTCGAATTGATTAATCTCTAATTTAATAATCATTTTGGGTACCATATATCATAATTGCTATGTTTATTATTCTATCTGAGGAGACAATAATAAAATAATAATGAAAATAAAAATACATGTTTAACAATACTTTGAATAAGGTGAAATATTTTTCACCAATATTAATTATCAAGATATATATGGCAGCGACGATGAAGTGTTTTTAGATGGGAATATGAAAGTCTGGGCATTTATAGGGCTTACGACCACACACGGGGTTAAAGCAGCTAATGACAGGTTCCGATCTTAAAAAACTTAAAAGTCTCTGACAATTTTTAAATTAATATCAGAGTAAAAAATTATTTATATTTATTTTGAGAAATAAAAATAACTCCCTGGGAATCAAACCAGAGACCCCCGCACGGTACCTAAACGCGCTAACTATACACTATGGATGAAATCTACTATCATTAAATTGGTATTTTGTTATAGTAAATATTTAAAATTATATTCACAGGATTTGTTTTGATAAGCAATGTTGAAAGGGACGTATTATTATGATATAAAAACAATTATGTTTTTTTAGTAAGTTACTGTCTCTTTGTACCTCATGTGCTAAGAAGACAGAAGAAGACGCAGTCTCTCAATGGTGAAAAAGATTGAAGATTGAAAGTTTGAAAAAGAAAAATTTCACGACCACGACTATATACATTTTTCTGTTAAACTGTGCTATATTACTAAAGCTTCGTCCTCGTTTTCATGGGTCTTCTTCAGGTTACAATTCCAATGCCGAGGGTGATTGATACGTTGGTAGGAAAATACACTACTACGGTGTAACTCAAAAACGTTGGTCTATATTTTAGACTTAGTAACAAGCTCTTTGAATATTGTTTTATTATTCTACTAGTTACAAAATACAAATATGGTGGCTGATACATGTATACTGATTGTTTATAATTAGTAAACTAATTGTCCTCCTCCGTAGTGTAATGGTCAGCACGCTGGGCTACTTTACTGGAGGTCCCGGGTTCGATTCCCAAGGGGGGGTCAAATGAATATAAGTGATGTTTTCGCTCTAATATTTATTCAATACTACCCTGGACTGGTACCGAAAGCGGAGGGCTGATCACATTTCCTTCATGTATTAACGATCAATATAACGCTGCGTTTATATGATGCAGTGCACTATGCACCATCGGGTGCGGATAAGGGTTTACAAAATAATTTTAAAATATTGTTTATACGGCGCTTTTTAAGACAATAATTTTCAAATGCCATTATCTTTCAAATAAGTATGTTTTCAAGGTTTGATCATTATAGCGCTTACAGTTTGTAATACTATTCAACGTATACATTAGCGTAATAAACAATAAATTTTAAATGTATGATTTATCTTGAAATAAAACAACGGCTTTACGCGGAAATCAAACAATTTAATGTTCTTTTAGCGTGATAACGTTGGAAAACTATCTAAAAATAGCAAAAAAATCATTTTACCAGAATATTTGATAATCAGAATCTATTTCATTGTTTTAAAACTTTAATCAATTGTAATTAGTTTATCCTAAATAAATCCGTTTCAGTTTGTTGTCTGTTTCAGACATGTCTGAGAGCCTATCGATATTTTTTTTTCAGATCAGACACTAAATCCACGCTCAATCAAAAACCCCGAAAACCAACAAATAAAATAAAAACTCAAAAACCCTAACATTGAAAAATCGAGTTCTCAAAAATCTTAAGAAAAACTATTTCCAAAATTCAAATTTAAAAAAATAAATGTACAATGCTAATAAAATATGCATAATAAAATACACAGATAGGAAAATAAATCAAATTCACATTTGTAAATGCATTTTTAAACTATTTAGTTTATTTTATTCATTCGTATTTTTTATTAGGCTTCCACTCGTTAGGATTGATTTAAGTTCTTACAAACAAAATGCATTTTAATAACAAAAAACTTCAATCTTAAAATTATTAAAATGAATTTGGAAAAAGCACACATCAATTTGCGTACTTTTAAACTACTCAATAATATTTTATTGCGTTTATAAGCGCGCTGATAAATAAATACTTGTATAAAGTATTTCACACCACATGTTATGTACAATTTCAAGTTTGATTTCAGGAGAAAAAATATAAAGTATGAAATTTATTAATTTTGAGATATCATTATCTTATTTATAAAAACTAAAAAATATTAGTAGGATTAATAATGTTGTCATTTGATACCCGATTACACAGGATACTCGTATACTTTTTTTTTTTAATTCTTAATTTAATAAAAATACATTCAATAAATTCAAATAAATTCAATTTCAAATGAAACATGTAATATGTTCAAATTTACCCAGGTTGGCTGTATGTATCCAAACAGAAATTCATTGTTATTACAAAAGTTTTTAATTTTTATTTCTAACCCTTATCCGCACCCAGTGGTGCGTAGGGTACTGTATCGTATTGATTATGTGTTAATCTTAATCATTACTTACATGAATGCATTCATTACTTACATGAATACTCCTGCGCTTAAGGGATCTGTCCAGGATAATATTAAATATTAGAGTGTAAAATCACTAATATTAATTTTCACCCCCCCTTAGTATCGTACTCGGGACCTCCAGCACGGTAGCTAAACACGGTAACCATTACACCACGGAGGTGGACAAGAGTTTGATGTATGTAATTGATTTAAAAAAAATTAAAATACCTCAAAGTATTATGTTTTTCTCATATTATTTTTTGACGTTTCAACATAGATGAGAAGAATATGGAAGTCTGGGCATTCACGGGGTTTACGACCGTCATAGGTTGGTTTAAGTGATCACTTTACACACGTGTAACATTCACCAATTCTACATGATTGACAACCACACTACTTAAATTAAAGGAGATTCTTTATACGAGTATATGATCCAATATCGAAGCATTGTACTTGGGTCACGAGAATTTTCATTAAAGACTTTAAGTGTGATCTACAAGTCATCTATAAGTGAGATGAAGAAGCTTTTTTATTGAGCAGAAACTCTTTTATTTGTGTGTGAGGTCCAAATCCTGGATTTTAATCACATACATGAGAAACTTCGGAAAACCTTTTAATTTGATTATTTCATTATTTTTCTCGTTATCTTAAAACATGTCTCATAGCTCTACCACCCTTATCTCTTCTCGATTACCAATGTTTCTCCTAGGTAAATAAGTCTCGCTTCTAACGTAAACTTTCCTGAAAATTTCAGTTCCCTTCAGAAAAGTTTTGTCCTTAATTGCATTTCTTGGAGTTTGGTCGCGACCTACTCTCGCCAGTGAGGAGTTATGACCTTGAGGCCGTTAAGTTATCAACGTCGCTTTTCATTGCACTCGAGCAGGTACCACCCCTGACTGCTGCACTTATTCAAGCAGAAAGGTCAGAGGTCACATACCTATTACATAAGTGGAGGTCCTCGCCAAAAAGTTACATTTCCAATATTGCACAAAAAATCCATTAAATGCAAATCTGTTCTGTTCACTATATTCTATCGAAATCTTAATTAAAGTTGCAACAAAACGGGACCAATCCTTTGCTAAACCAATAAGAAATCATTAAATCGTACCAAAACCTAACAATTTTACAAGCTAGAATTCATGACTACTTAAAATCATTTATAATAGAAATGTAACGTTTTGGTGAGGACCTCCACATATGTTCCTCTTTATATTTTACCACTATAACTACTACTACCACCATCACCCCGTTTCTCTGCAGGTGTAGGCAGAGAGGATGGATCGCCACACTTTTCTGTTCTACGCCACACTCTTCTGTTCACACGCTACTAGCTTTCTTCATATCTATACATCTTGTCACACATGCCCTCATTCTTCTTCTTCTTATTCAATCCTTTGTCCGCACCCGATGGTACACAGGGCACTGCATCATATAAACGCAGTGTTATCGTGAAGGAAAGGTGATCAGCTCACCGCTTCAGATACCAGTCCAGGGTAATATTTCATAAATATTACAGTGTAAAAATCACATATTTATCTGATCCCCTCCCCATGGGAATTGAACTCGAGACCTCCAGTACGGTATATAGCCAAGCGAGCTGACTATTACGCTACGAAGTCGGACAAAAGGCGGACATGCCCTCATTAGTAAAACAAATTTATTAATCAAATGTAGTTAGTAATAGAGAAGCAAAGGAAGGCTAAGGAAAACTTGGCATGATCAAGTATTTTAAATAGGTACTTGAAAGTGATCAGGTAAGGAGTCGGAATTATCGGCGGGTATGTATGAGGGGATGCATGAATGTGGAAGATGTGAAAATTGTTTGCAATGATAGATTGGTGTAGCGTTCTATCCTCTCTGCCCACTGCTGCAGAAAAGCGGCGTGATGGTTAGTTAGCTAGTAAATAATATAAGACCAAATTTTCGGCTTCTGAAAAATTATAAAAACTAAAAAATTACCGTATGAAAATTCTTCCTCAACCGCCCGACGATAAATGTCTTGGAACTCCTTAAAATCATTAAAAATAATCTCAATAGTATTACCCTGAAACTCCTGAAAAGTCATGAAAAATATTCTGAATATTATTAATATTTAAAGCATTCACTTTATGGTTAGTCGTTTTTGTTTCTATTTATTTTTTCAAAAAATTATTTTAGTATATAACCACTCACCGAGATTTTTATCTACCCGTCTCGAAACTAATATACTAACATTTCAACAAAAATTATATGTTATATGATAAAAATTTATTTAAATTGATCATATGATAAAAATTATATGAGTCTTCTAGGCGCTGTGACATTATAAAAACGCTGTAATATAAAAAAAATTAAGTTTTCCGAGTGAAAGTAAGTAAGTAAGAGTAAGTCAACATATTTATATTAATTCTAGGCGTCGCGTCGGAATCGGCAATATCGTTGTTTGCCTGCTGCAAAAGTATTCATGCTAGTTCTTCCTTCTTTAGATTTGAATAAAATCATGTTCACATTGAAATGTGCGATAGCTATTTATATAATATATATTTATATATGGTAGCTTTTTATATGCTTTTAATTTTTTTTTTCAAGAACAGTCTCGTCTTATCGCATAAAATGCATCACCATATTAATGTCCCCACTAGTATTTCCTCATCGATTGTTTGAATCGTTTAGCATTATGTTAATGACAGCTAAACGATTATCGTTGCCTGGTTACGAGAAATGGAAGGAACAGCTGTGCGAGTTACTTTTGCGTCCTTTTTAATGCATTTCCGGTACAACTGTTTCGGCGGAAGTAACTAAATTGTATTTTTATTCGTGATTTAAAAAGCTGTTTGCGTACTCTTTAATTCTCCTACTGAGAGCCAACGTGAAATATAATTTATCAACAGGTTAGTGAACAAATCTATTAATGATATTTTTTTTATTCTATTTAAATGTATTTACTATAATACATTTATTAATTATTCATTGTATTTTTTTAATGAATAATCAATCACGTGTACGATTTAAGCATTAAATATGAATGTGTAATTTAATAAAATTATAAGGATAATAATTTAAGTTAATTTTAGATGTTTTATATCAATTTTCATCAATCAACCTGAGGTCACCGAACGGATGATAAAAGTACCTAATCATGTATAAAAGAGTAGTAGAAGAAGAAAGTAAAATTTTCGCGATAATTGTTTTTTGATTTATGATGCCGTGTGACTATTGCACTTCTTGCCGACGATTGACCAATACTCATTTTTTTACATTTCATAATTTTGGTGCCACGACGATGGTTTCTTAAACGGATGTCATATTTTCCACTTGAGGTCAAAGTTTGCCATCACTCAAAATGTTTTTTTATATTTAAAAAAAAGTTATTTAAAACAAAATTGGAAGATCAATTTAGCGCCACCATAAATTAAATTGTATACTGTAGCTGTCAAGTTCACAAATCGCTCACTCCTTTCAAGAACGTCATAAATAAAATAAAAACTTGAATTTTCAGGAGAACGTTTTTAAAGTTTTGAAATATAATACAATGTATTAAAAATAAATATCAAGCCACCTATTGAACTTTTTACTGTGCAATAGACCTTTTAGGTAAAACCAGAAGTTGTTTCTCCATTTGAAAAATATTTAGTATTTTTTTAAAAATAATTAAACATTACCTTTTCTTAAAAATGCAAAAACAACATTTTCTGCCCTGTAGCGGGTAAATATTAAGTATTACAGTACATTTTCTGGGCATTCCGAAAACACACACAACTGAAAATTGTCGATTTTTGATTTATGACGTTCTTGAAAGCAGTGAGCGAAATGTTAACGCATGACGCCATTTGCAATAATTATAACATTTTCCGATAGGGTGATCAATTTTGCGCACCCTATATATATATATATATATATATATATATATATATATATATATATATATATATATATATATATATATATATATATATATATATATATATATATATATATACTTATATACAATATACCAACAGACACTCATACGCTAGAAATAAAAGGAGATCTTATCTGCACCTGTTTTTTTGTGATTTTTTATTCAATTCGACATACTTTTTCTATTTGGATATTAGTTGTTGCATATGCCTGTCGAAGAAATAAAGTTAAAATTATCTATTCTTCCAATGATCTCGTTGACCATCCGAACGGTAGTGAAAAATAAAGAAATTTAAAAATAATTGCATGTTATAATAAATCAATTTCATGCAATTCAGTTCCATAAGATATTTATTATCTTGTTTTCTTTTGATAGATGTAACTTTTGTTTTTATTTTTTTTATTTCTATTACTTATTATTATCTAGTCATTTTGATTTATTCCAGTTTTTATGCCTTTTACATGTTCTTTTTACCATTCTACCGTTCACCGTTTGTGATGTCTCGATGTCTGTCCCCTTGCCTTTGTTTTATCATGCAATATGCTACTTGTACGATGGAATTACTAGGAAATATAGGAAATACTATTTCCCTATTAATTTGTAAATCAAAATGGTACTTTACCATCCGATTAGGAATTATAACCCTGTAATTTCTTTTAAAATTGACTTTTAACTGTAATACGCACAGGACCGACCATAAAATGATGAAACGATTTGCAATATGCAAAAAAGTCCAATAAAATTTCGATAATAAATTAGTCGACAAATATAAAACATAAACTACGTTTCTCTTCTTATGTGAAATGAACGTGCGGTCGTGCAACGTCCACTCGTATATAAATGCATTGCCTCATTTGCCTATACACCCAAAGAAATAATCGCGAGTTTGCGGTACGTTTGTTTAAAAAAACGAATGTGTGTATCTAGAGTAAATCTTTACAAAAAGTTTTTTTTTCGTTCAGTCGAAACCCCCTTAGGGCGCTTGTCCACTATTCCGTGTAATTTTACCGTCCGGCACGTCAGTTAGCGTTTTAAAACGACGATTGCCTTGGATAGGCTTGTGCTTTTGTCCATCTTTCTTAGGATCGGAACTCTTGATCGGTGCGTGAACACGTTGCGCTTAAATTCGCTATATCACGCTAAACTGTCGTAGTCGTTTTCATTTTTCAAATCCGGAATGCCGGACGGTGAAATCCCGTGTTTATTTATTTATTTAAAAAAATTAACTGCGCAATAATCAAACCTTCACTGGATTGTAGTAGTAAGCACGTTTGGCTACCGCACTGTAGGTTCCGGGATCGATTCCCAGAGTGTAATTTTTTCTCTGAAATATTTATAAAATTTCACACTAGACTGTGCTTAAAAGCGCAGGATTGAGAACTGTCCTCACATAATCTACGACGATCAAGGCAACACTGCAATGCAATGCGGTGACCTATTCATCATCGGGTGCGGACAAGTGTAAGAAGTCAAATCAGTAAAACATAAAACTTTAAAAAAAAAACCGACAATTTAAAAGGGTACTCGCAAAAAAATCATATTTTTTTAGGATACATAGAATTGGATTTTTTAAGCATATATTTTGAGAAAATATTTTTACATATTTTTTTAACTCCTTACCTTTCGATGGCTGTTTTTATTTCAAAACCATATATTTATTTCCGCAGAAAAACTTTATTCAATACAAAAACATTGTTTTTTAGAAGAAAAAAAACAATTACGTTAAATGTAACCTGGGTTTAAGGAAAATTTAGTTGCGGGCTATAGAATATCCGCCTTAATAGTAGGAAATTAGTTTGACGCAGTGAGGATTTTTGTACCTAATTTACCCATGTTGGTTTTCGACTCGAGGTTTAACCATGGCTTGGAGTATTTCTTGGCCTTGAATCCCTTGAATACAAGTCGTTTTTTTATAATTCAATAAAAGATTACAACTATAAAAAATAGGCAAAAATACACAATTACCTCAAAGAACATTTTAGTCAATAAACACTCGCGAGTTCCCAACGCCTGGCAAATTTCGACTAGCAAAATTCGATTCGTGCTGTTTGTTATATTGCCTATGTAAAAGCGCCAAAAACAACTTGGAAGTATGGTTTTTACTCATTTATTATTTCTTTGTTAATATAAAATGATGATTTTTTTTAATAAATTAAAATAATGTGAAAATAAAAATAATGTTATTCAAATAATTTTATTCATTGTGGCATGTTCTGTCATAACTGGAATCCAGGAAAAATTTCACAAACGTGCCTTGATAATTTTATTTCAGAAGTTTTCATTTGATTTAAACATTATTGTACATAATTAGTCTTAATGAGTTATTTAGTATTGCTCATATTGTATAGTTTTATAAACCAAACATGGTTTCCACAAAAACGAGAAAAGCAACGAATAGCAGTTAATTTTGACAAAACTAAATTATAACACTTCAACAACAACAAAAACAGAGTAGGTAAACAGTTTAATTAGTACAGATTGTAGTAAAAATATATTTTTTAAAACACGCTAAAAATGAAGCACACTAAGAAATTTATCTGTTCAATGTGACAAAACATTTTCATACAAATATTTTATTATATGAATAAAAAATTATTAATAAATAAAAAAAATATTAATAACAAAAGTCAACAGTAATTCCTCAGGTTTTCCCCAACCAATTCTGAATAA
The DNA here is from genome assembly GCF_059751285.1 of Brachycentrus maculatus. Taxonomy (NCBI): domain Eukaryota; kingdom Metazoa; phylum Arthropoda; class Insecta; order Trichoptera; family Brachycentridae; genus Brachycentrus; species Brachycentrus maculatus. The sequence goes on from NW_028280946.1 coordinate 508,606, forward strand.
AACTTTGATATTAAATTAAACTTAAACTGTGTACAATGCTTGGTAAACGAACTAAAAACTATATATTCAAAGTAACATTTCAAACTAAAAAAATGTATAGCTAGGCAAACAAAACAAAGACATTTTGAAATAAAATTTTGTCCGCCTCCGTAGTGCCGGCATGCTCAGCATGCTCGGCTACCATTCTGGAGGTCCCGGGTTCGATTCCCAGGGGGGTTTAATAAATATAAGTGATTTTTTCACTCTAATATTTATTCAATATTACACTGGACTGGTACCTGAAGTGGAGGGCTGATCACCTTTCCTTCATGTGTAAACGATCGAGATAACACTGCGTTTATATGAAGTAGTGCCCTATGCACCATTGGGGTGCGGTAAGGGTTTTATTATTATTTATTATTAAAAGTAAAAGAAAAGATAAGATTTTTAAATATTATTGTATTTTTTGTTCCTCTACCCATATTGAATATTATATCTTTCCTTTGTATTTATCCAATTGAAGAAGAATCGGCAAATATTCCTTTCTGGCAATAAAAAACGGTTATTGTTTACGTTGGGATATTTGAATCATTTTACGTTCCGCAAAAATAACCGATATGATTGCGTTTCTAATTTTGAGGTCACGAAGGTTGTCAAAAATAACCGTATACAAAAAGGAAAGAATATGAACTCGTAAAAAATACTCATCATTTTAAATAGGCGCAAAATAGTTTGGAATCTTGAATACGTACCTCAAAAATATGTTAATTTAATCATATCTATGACAAAAAATAAGTGCTTCTATCGGTAACTTTTTTATTGAATTTTTCGTTTTCCATGTATTACACACTTGCGTTTATTCACCTCATCTGAGGATAAACGAAAACGAAAATGCGGTTAATCTACGCACGTGTGAATCGTTTTATAAGCTCAATGTATGCCAAGACGCAAATGATTTGATTATGTGGTGACTAAATCAAGCATTTATTCGTAACATTTTTTGGTCGGTTGGAAGATTTCAATTCATAGCAAGAATCCATTGTATATGAACAATCATAATTATTTTGGGTCCTGGTTTTAGTCACGGGCACAGATGGTCCTACATCATCATCATCATCATCATCTTATTCATATATTTTTTAAATATTTTGAATTGATGACTAAAACAATTGAATCCTCAGTCTTAATTTACATAGTAAATTTTTCTCTATCGTCGAAAGTTCTTTGTAACTAACAATATGAACTTCAAATATATCGTTTGTCGCAATCAAGGGACGGAAAATACTACGAGTATTGGTTTCGTGGTTTGGTAACCATTCCTTTGGTATGTATTTGGTTTAAAATAAGCGACTGCATTTTTCTGTTTGAATAAATGAAATAAAGTGCAGCAGAGGGGCGACAAAATTAAAATATATAGTCTTCCACTAAACGGCCATAAGTACTAAAATAATTAAAATAACATTTGTTATTATTCTAAGCCATAATAAGGGTGTAATATTTTTCTAGCATGTCGAATGTAATACCAAATATAATTATGCTCGATATAATATAATATCGAATATAAAAGTACAACGAATGCATTTCGTTTATACCTACGTGATTCTACAATAATTAAATATTATATTGAAAAATATATCCATAAATTACAGTGTTGAAATAATTTTCCTGCGTTAGGCGTAATGTTTTATATTATTTTGTTTTTATTGTAATTATTGATTCATTTGCACAGGGTGTTCCGAACGATAGAGGACTTTGAAGGTTATCGAAATAATCTCATTTATATTCAGCGATATTTCGTAGGTTGTTTTTTTATGCTTTTAAAAGGTTAACTCTCGATTTTCTTATAATTTTGTTATATCGTCCAAACTGATAGCGTTCGCGTCGTTATATTATGTTATTGCGTTGGAAATAGTGCAAATCGATAAGGTCGTAGAGCATATTTTTGTTTAAGATACTTAATATTTGTACAAGAATAGTTTTACCACTCGAAGGATTGTTATCAAGAAGGCAGAATGTAAATGTACTCAATGCAAAAAGTGTACACCTAAACCAATCTACGATAAGTTGTAATCTCTATAAATCCTTAAACATCCATAACCCATTCTCAAAATCACGAATTCCTCTTGGGATATCAATAATATAATATCTTATTGAATTTTAAAAACTCCGAACAAAAAATTAAACCGACTAAAACTGACAACACCTTGCCTTCACTAAAAATAAATCAGTGAAAATCAAAGCCATGTTTTCATTTTATAAGGTTTTTTTAAATATTTCAAATGGTCAAAAATCAACAATAAACTATAATAAAATAATTACTCGCTCTTTTAAAAGACCATAAGTACTTTAATAATTGTACTATATTTAATAAGTAGGTACTTTAGTTCCTGAACACGTCCCTGTTCGCTTGCATGTCCTTCAAATAATGCAGATCGCATTATTTCCTACATAAATACGTCACAATTTCCACGATAGTGAGGGAAATTCCGCGGCAGGGGAAGAGACTCGAGTACTCGGCGCAAGGACTATCGACCAGTGGTCAACCGTTATATTACTCGTACGTTACAGCAAATAGTAATTTATTCTGACCAGTCTACTGCTAATAATGGATGGAGATGTTATCGTCGGCTCGCCGCACGAAGCCAGAAGTATTTTACTAGTTTAAACGTACCGATGGATATATGTATATAAAATCCACCATAGTTTATGCAGCTAGGTTAAATCCGGCCCCCAAAGTATGAGTATAGTATGCTTGTATGTTTACACGGTATAAATTATTCAGTAATGCTTCATATAAAAATGACCTTCATGTTTATTCTAAAGTGAAATAAATTCAATGATTTAATTATGCATAAATGCATCAATGTTATTATTCCATTAATTGATTCGGCAGGTGTGTGCACCCAACGGTGCATAGGGCACTGCATCGTATTAACACAGCGTTATCTTGATGAAGGAAAGGTGATCATTCCCTGCACTTTTGGGACCAGTCCAGGATAATATTAAAATCAGTAATGTATATTTTCACCCCCCCCCCCCTCTTCCCCTGGGAATTGAACCCGGGTTAATGTGGTAACATCTACCCATTTTTAATTTAAGTTTTACTTGGTATAAATACCGGTGGTATAAATAATGGTGTAAACACCATTTCTTGAAATTTGACACGTGTTACGATGTACCCATTCCGCACGTCAAACACGGTGTTTGAAAATGATGCGGAATGCATTGAAACACATGTCACAATAGATTTTAAGAAATAGTGGAAAAAGTCAAGCTTAAATTATAGAATTACAAACACATGTGATGTCACAGGTTTTAATTCACAGCATTTAAAATGTTTTGTGGCACATTTTAGAGAAGTTTCGCCGCACTATATCTTCTTCCTAGCTCCATCCCAACTTATCGTCTTTGTAGAATATTGTGATCAGCTCTTCTCGACCTCAGGTTGTAGGTAACATGGATAACGTCACCTAGGCCAGTGTTCCGCAAACTTTTTCTGTTCAAGGTACACCTGCCAAATTAAGAAATTTTAGAGGTACACCAAAGAAAAAAATAAATATTATTTTTTGACATCTCATCAAAGATGAAGAAGAATATGGAAGTCTGGGCATTTACGGGGCTGACGACCGTCATAGGCTGATTTAAGTGATCACTTAAACCAGCCTATGACGGTCGTCAGCCCCGTGAATGCCCAGACTTCCATATTCTTCTTCATCTTTGATGAGATGTCAAAAAATAATATGAAAATAACTCCTGTAATTGGAGATAATCCAGATTTTGTGAACAAGTATTTGGACACACTCAAAATGTTGTAAAAAAATAAAGCTTATTTAATGTTGATTTATTGTTAAAATTGAGAGCCTGCTTAACTGAGCACAGGCATTCAAAATTTGTAAGTTGTAAGTGTTATCTTCACAAAACTAGATTTTTTTCGCGGAACACCAACTAATCACCACGGTACACCAGTGTGCCGCGGCACACACTTTGCGGAACACTGACCTAGGCCATGCCTTCGAATCATGTTATCTTTCTGCAGCATCCATGAATTTTTTGGTTTTCCTCTAGATGTCTTTTGAGGAAGATCCATGGCGATCGCCTTGTTCACAATATGATCAGGTTCTTTGAGTGCTATGCATCTCATCTCATCTCATAATATTCGCCTGACTACATAATGCTCTTTTAAAAAAAAATCTTAAGGCAGTACTTTTTTTAAATGAAATTCTAGCTACACTGAATTTATTTTAAATCTTGAGTATTTTATTTTTAAACATGCCGAACACCTTAAATTGAGAGTATGCTGTAATCTACTTTCTTGCGGAATGCGTGCGTCGTATTTTATAGCTTGTGGTATTTAGTAACCATGAAAATACATTAATTTCATTATTTAATCACTTCTAATTACTGAAAACTACCTAAAAACTGAAAGCTATCCTCCGTAAACCATATGATGTAGATTCGTGATTCGTGCCATTTAAAGTTTTGTAACTCTGCACCTTATCTACGTAACCCCCGTTTTTATTTTAAAATATATAAAATTTAAATAAAATTGAAAATTAAAAAAAATATACGAGAAACGCTTGAAAACATGATATTCAATTTATTTTAGCTTATAATTCGACCAGTTAATTTATTTACAACATTTTGAGTGTGTCTAAATACTATTCACAAATATGGATATGATTCGGTGTAAAGTAATCACTTAACCAATCCTAAGGTGGTCGCATCCTACTGTTTCTTTTTATTTATTTTTATTTTATTTATTCGGGAATTGTACAGCTTACATATAAAAAATGATATAATAAACAATAGTTACATTACCAATAATAAACATTACATTACATTAACAAAAAATAGTTACGTTAAAAAAAAGCCAATTAAACAATTCCACATTTATGTTATAAAACTATTAAAAAACATTCAGAGATTAAACAAAAAAAAACAAAAAAGGGTATTATATAAAATAATAGATTTAGCAGGAAGGAGAGGAATTAATAAGGGTGGTTAAAGGATTTTTTTTTCTAGGTAAGAAGTTTAAAAATATATTTATAAATATACATACATACATATTTGTTCACTGTCCGTTCATATTTATTGTATTTTACCTCTGATTAATTTATATATTTATATTTCTTTTATTTTATTTTATTTTACTTTATACATATTTATACCATACATATTTATACTATACATATTTATTTTATTAATGTTCATGTTTATTTTACCTCTGATTTATATTTACAAAAAAAAACATAACTACTAGAGGTAAAATAACTGTAGATTCACTGTAGGCACCGTAAATGCCCAGACTTCCATATTCTTGCGCCCATCTGTGTTGCGATATCAAATAATAATTTACTTCAATTTTAGTCCCTCCGTCACAAATGAATAGTGGAGAGTCCATTATTTCCGCTGGTCAAGTTTGTCTAAGAAGTCAGGCTTTTCAGGTCCCGCGCCAGCAGCCGGCTGATGGAGCGCTACGAGAAGATCTCCAAGCTGGGCGAGGGCTCCTACGGGCTGGTCTACAAGTGCCGCAACAGGGACACGGGGGAGCTCGTGGCCATCAAGAAGTTCGTGGAGAACGAGGACGACCCGCTCATCAGGAAGATCGCTCTCAGAGAGATACGAATGCTAAAGGTTAGGTTCATTTTTATTTTATTTTTTGACATCTCATCAAAGATGAAGAAGAATATGGAAGTTTGGGAATTTACGGGGCTGACGACCGTCATAGGCTGGTTTAAGTGATCACTTAACACACGTGTAACATTTACGAATTCTACCCATTATTGACAACCACACTACTCAAATTCTTGGAAGTTCTATATATCGTAGTCGTACAGGAGAAAGTGACCAACTACCAAAACGTAAAATGTTCAGAAGGGCCATTTAAGTCACTTTTGCTTGGCAACAAAATAAACATCAATGCAGTTAGTGATTTTAACCAAGTCAATACATTATACTTCCAAGATTAAAATCATTTGGGATTTTTCAAGGCAATATTAAGCTAGTAAGATATAAAATAGTCAATGATCACGTTTTTGTAAAACAATGCACTTGGTCACTTTCTCCTGTATGACTACGATATGTGAACCAATTTTGAAACATTGTTCTTGAACCACTAGAAATTCACTAGAGACATCTATTGGTGAGATGAAAAGAAGCTTTTTTACTAAGCAGAAACTCTTTTATTAGTATGTGAGGTCCGAATCCTGGATTATAATCACACACGTGAGAAACGCCAGAAATATCTTTTTCATTTTTATTATTTAAGCTTGTAATTTGACCAGATAATTTATTTACAACACTTTGAGTGTGTCAAAATACTTGTTTACAAAATCTGGATTATCTCCAATTACAGGAGTTATTTTCATATTATTTTTTGACATCTCAATTTTTATTCTCTAAGTTCAAAAAATTTGTCGTCTCGGAGGTCTATTGTGTACCTCGTCTATTGTGTACCTTATATTGTCATATGAAGCCAATATAAGGAAATCGTCAGCTTCCGGTGACCAACGTGACGCAATTGAAATGCCTTGTGTCGGCTACCGGTGGCTGACACTGACAGTCAAAGAATGTGGAAGTCTGGACATTTACGGTTCAATTAAAAAAATCTGAATGGTGAATGGTACATTGTATAAAGTGATCACTTAACCCAGCCCATGATACGTCGTTAGCCCTTTAAATATTTAGACTTCTATATAATTGAGAAAGTATGACATCTACATATGTCGAGATATCAAAAGAATTATTGGTATAAATAACTCCTAATCGGAGGTCAACCTAGATTTTTTCAATAGATTTTGACACACTCAAAATATTGGCATTATTAATGGTGAAATTAAATTTTCTATAATAATTAAAGCGAAATAACGATTATACAGCACGCTTCTAGCATAGAGACAAGTCATGGTAAATGTATTACTATTTTATGCCAGACTTTTATTGAAGAAGTGTACAAAAAGAATGTTGGCATTGTAAGTACATGACTAAATAAATATTCCAATCAATAATCCCCACGTCACATGTCACAAGTCTACTAGAACTTCTACGAAAACCCTTCACTAAGTATTTCCTGCTTCAAATATTTATTTTCACTTAACCCTTTCATTGCGCTATTCCAAACGGAAAATATGCTTTGTATTTTAAAAGTATTAACCTTCTGGTATGGTAATATCCTATCCTTATCATTCGTCGTTCATCTTTGCGTAGTACCACTTAAAAACTATATTTCACGACTGCCGGTTTAACGGACTAAACGAACATATCGCTCACTCCTTTCAAGAACGTCATAAATAAAAAAACTCGATTTTTCAGGAAAACGTTTTTAAAGTTTAAAAATATAACACAATGTATTAAAAATAAATATCAAGCCACTTATTGAACAATTTACCATGCAACGAATCTTTTTAGGTAAAACCTGAAGGTTTTTTCTCCATTTGAAAAATATTTAGCTTATTTACAAAAATAATTACACAATACCTTTTCTTCAAAAGTAAAAACAACATTTTCTGCCCTGTAGCGGGTAAATATAAAGTTGAAAATATGCCTCTTTTGCTGGGATAAAGAACATTTTCTGGGCATTCCGAAAACACGCACAGCTGAAAATTGACGATTTTTGATTTATGACGTTCTTGAAAGGAGTGAGCGATATGTATTTTTTATTATATAATCTTTATTTTTTAATTTTTCTGAGCGTTACAAAATTGTTACAGTCCAATTACAAACACTTAGTTTGAAAGAAAGGTGGTAATGGGAGGTATAAGAAATACCCCATATTCGCTGAAATATAATTCAATATACTCTATGGTTTGAAGTCTAATATACTAATTTCAAACTATAAAAATTAGCGGAAAAACCAACATGTTGTTGTAGTTTCAGTTTTATTTTTTATAACTGACCACCAAGCACTTTCGCCTTAAAAATGTTTCTTCAGAATTGGTGCACAAATGGTAACACAGTAATTAAAGCGTTTACAAAGAAAAAGTAAACATATTTAAAATGATGGTAAAACGGTGGAAAGTTCTTTAAATATACTGAACGTCATAACAAACCCTCCCCAAATCATAACTTAATTCGTTAGCCATAAAAAAATTACGTCAAAAGACCTATCGAGGGGTTGAATTCGTATTGCTCAGAGCCCAATACAACAATATTATAATAATGCAGGAGACCTCTACTTACGTGATTAATTCATTCTGAAGGTTTTCGTGCAAGTCGAAAAATCGTGTAACTCGAAAAAAAAATATTTTTTTTTAAATATTTTTTTTTTAACATATCGCTCACTCCTTTCAACAACGTCATAAATAAAAATTCCTAAATTATCAGTTGTGCATATTTTCGGAATGCCCAGAAAATGTACTATATCCCAGCAAAAGCGGCATATTTTTAACTTAATGTTTACCCGCTACTAGACGGACAATATTGTTTTTGCATTTTGAAGAAAAGGTATTGTTTTTTTTTTAAATATACTAAATATTTTTCTAATTGAGATAAAACTTTCAGGTTTAACCTAAAAAGATCTGTTGCACAGTAAAAAAAGGTTAATAAGTGGCTTGATATTTACATATTTTTGATACATTTTATTATATTGAAAACGATCTCCTGGAAAATCTTTTTTTTTATAAATGACGTTGTTGAAAGGAGTGAGTGATATGTGAAAACATGAATGTATATATATATATATATATATATATATATATATATATATATATATATATATATATATATATATATATATATATATATATATATATGTATATATATATATATATATATATATATATATATATATATATATATATATATATATATATATATATATATATATATATATATATATTTATATGCATTTATTTTATGAAACGTTATTATTTTAGAAGTTGTTATTGAATCAGATACGTACACATCGGATTAAATAATAACTTAATTATCAGATTTGTACGTATCATATACTATGTATACCTACACATAATTATTTATGTGTAAATACATGGTTACATTAAAGTACAAACTCCATATTAATTATTGATATTCCCGTATTTTTAATAATTATCATAATTAACCTTCCCTATCCGAAGTATCCTACCTGCAGACAAGTCTTTAAAGGCTTTTTGGGTTTTTTTTTAAACCTGAAAAATATCCAGATCGCAACATACAAGGAAGAAATGTAAATTATGATTTAGTTTTTTATCACATCCTTTGAAAAAGACGGACGGAGGGTGTAAGGCAACTGCTACTGTCGTTTCTCTTTCTCCCTCTCATTATCCCATTAAAGCAATAGTTTACGTAAACAAACGACTTTGACGGAATTTTTTTTTTTTTTTAAATCGTGTAAGTACGAATTCACGTAAGTCGAAATCACGTAAGTAGAGGACTTTCTGTATACATTTTGGTAAGTAATTAATTTATACTGCCTGCTTGTTATGTCAGGTTCCATCTGACGCATACTTCACCCCATGTTATTTTTATTTGCCTTTCCATAATATTATCATAGATGCCAGTTTTTTTTTCAATTTATATCGCTTAAATACGTAACGGAATAATTGGGAGATCGCGTGTTGGAAATTCGTCGGAATATTCTATGGCCAACGATCAAGAAACCCGGCAAAAAATTTGACGGAAATATTATTCCAATTGGGAAAAGGAAATGTTTCAAATGAGGTTCTGTTCGATCATCATTTTTTTACCTCTGAGATTTTGAAAACAGAACTATTTATATATTTCTGTATTTTTTGCCGTAATTCAAAACAAAAGGTAAAAATATGTTTTAAATGCCACGTTGTTCACAGTATTTTATTAAGTAAAATGCATTAAAAATAGTACTTAATTGAGTTTGCAAAGTGAATTTTCGAAAGTAGGTACTCCATCACTTAAAACCATACCTACCGAATATTGTTGACTCATAGTACAGGATATGAGTTTTGTAGCGTTTCAAAATAAAATCATTAAATAAGCTATTTTTCTATTTTATTTTTATAGTTCTAGTCTATGCTTATGTACCTACCTATTACATGACTTTTTTATCTTAGAAGGTATCTCAAAGGGCGTTTGTGCACTACACGGAATTTTTCCGTCCGGCACGTCAGTTAGCGTTTTAAAACGATGATTGGCTTGGATTGGCTTTTTTGTCCATCTTTCTTCGGATCGGTGCTCTTGATCGATGCGTGAACACGTTGCGCGTTAATTCGATCATGCTAAACGGTCGTAGTCGCTTTTATTTATTAAAACGAGACTGCCGGACGGTAAAATTCCGTGTAGTGCACAAACGCCCAAAGGGTGGCCTAAATGTTGATAAAAAGGTTAGTAAGTACAAGGAAATCATACATCCAAAACGTCGTATGTTCAGAAGTCACCAATCAATGATTTTTCAGAATGTTTCACTGTCGTATGACAAAGAATGAACGAACATTTAATATTTTCGATTTACGATTTTTTACCTCGTACCTACAAATATTATTACACGAATCACCCCGAAAAAACTCTGATAATTAACCGTGACCATGAAAATCTAATTTCATATTTATGTTATTTGCCTTGGTAAAAACTCGTGGACGAATCGCCTACGATATAATTCTTTCACATGTTGTTTGGGCACAATTGCATAAAATAATTCATTAGTAAATAATGAACTTTTTATTGACATTTCTTTATGAAATTCATTTTTTGAGGATTTAGCAAGCGGAAATACAAATTAATTCCGTTATAAGGGTGAAAAATACATACATAGGTGCAGGGCGTTTTTTTTTAAAAAAAAAAAACAAGGTCCCAGAACTCGCTTCATGTCAAGCTTTTAAATAAAAATATATATTCAAATAGCATTTACGCATTCATTACAATACCATATTTTATCAATTTGATGAATGATATAAATATACATTTATGCATATTGTAATTACGTAAGAGCAAACATTGTCTTGACTAATTTATTTTGAACATTAAATATATATGTATATATATATATATATATATATATATATATATATATATATATATATATATATATATATATATATATATATATATAAAAATATATATATATATATATATATACATATATATATATATATATATATATATATATATATATATATATATATATATATATATATATATATATATATATATATATATATATATATATATATATTTATATATATATATATAAATATATATATATATATATATATATATATATATACATATATATATATATATATATATATATATATATATATATATATATATATATATATATATATATATATATATATATGTATATATATTTACATATATATATACATATATATATATATATATATATATATATATATTAATATATATATATATATATATATATATATATATATATATATATATATATATATATATATATATATATATCAGTGAAAAAAGGCGCCGAAAATTATTAAAATATCCGCTTTTTATGATACTAGGATTATATTTAAATGAGGCTTATGACGAACATGATTTGCTGTTAATTTGAGTTTACGAAACTGTTGCTGTATTTTTAGGTTGCCTGTTTTACAACCGCACATAAATCAGGTTTTCTTTCAGTGAAAACATTCGTGCGCCATGCGCGGATTTTGCATAACAATGATAAGGCTGTATCTTCTCTAATATTCAAGCGTTACGGGAACTAAAATGATTATTGTTTGTTTCTGAAGTTCGTGGGTCACAAGGTAGGTACCGTTCCTGACTTTCAGCCCACTCGTTGACTACGAGCCAAAACTAGCGTGCACTTTGCATGCAAAGCTGTCGGTTAATTATTTCAACATTACGTTAACCAGCTAACTCCATACTCCAACCACATTCCACTGGAGTGTGACCTCTTAAAAAGGCGATTAGTCAGCTTTTGGTAGTTAATGTGTAACTTAAGATTAAATCAAAACTTAAAAATCTGGGTATTTACGGGGCTTACGACCGTCATATGCAGGTTAAAGTGCTCGCTTTTCACACGTGTAACATTCACAAATTCTACTCATGATTGACAACCACAATACTCAATGTCTTGGAAGTACTATATATATGATCCAATTTCAAAATATTGAACTTAAATCATTAGAATTTTCACTAGAGGTGAGATGAAGAAGCTTTTTTATTGAAGAGAAACTGTTTTATAATCACATATAATCCAGGATTCCGACCTCACATACAAATAAATACATTATTAGATACTGCTGGTTAAGATTTGCGTGATACTGTTTAAGGTTTGTTTGAAATAAGTGGGCGGATCGTGTTTGTAATGTAAAAACAAACAAAAACATAAATTACAATCATTTGCAGTATGAATAACCAGAAAATTACAACGTTGTATAAATATCCAAACTGAAATCATGAGTTTGATAAATCGCTCACTCCTTTCAAGAACGTCATAAATCAAAAATCGTCAATTTTCAGTTGTGCATGTTTTCGGAATGCCCAGAAAATATCCCAGCAAAAGAGGCATATTTTAACTTAATATTTACTCGCTACAGGGCAGAAAATTTTGTTTTTGCATTTTGAAGAAAATGTATTGTTTAATTATTTTTTAAAATTTATTAAATATTTTTCAAATGGAGAAAAAACCTTCAGGTTTTACCTAAAAAGATCTGTTGCACAGTAAAAAGTTCAATAATAGGCTTGATATCTATTTTTAATACACTGCGTTATATTTTAAAACATTAAAATCGTTCTCCTGAAAAATCGAGTATTTTGATTTATGACGTTCTTGAAAGGAGTGAGCGAAATATCAAACTCATGATTTCAATTTACCGCACCAATCTGATTTCATTCAAACTTTTCCAGAATATCGCCCATTAAAATAACTATTTTATTATTATTTTATTATAACATATTGTTTGTATCATTTTTGACACAGTACATATGAGTTCACAACAGGCATCTATATTGGATTCAGAAACCTGTTATTTAGCTGAGACCCTTTTTATTTGTATGCAAGTGGTGAAAACCCAGGTTTGTGAACAAATATTTGGACACACTCAAAATGTTGTGAATATTTAGTTGAATTTAAATAAGTAATCAGTGTATTTAGTGTTGGATATAATGTGTGTGCTCAAATAAAAGTTCAAATTAAATTACAACAAAGATGCATATTCAAAAAATTAATATAATATTAAAATCAAATAAGCTTTACAAATGCGTCAAAGCCCCCGTTTTACGTACACATTACGGGATCAGTGGATTATGGATTTCTAATTACACGTATTCTATTTTGTACACATAGTACTCAAAGTACAAAAGCTCGTGTTACGCACATTCATAGATAAGGTATTTTTAATTAATAAAACCGATCGCGTTCAAAATACATTATCAGTGTAATTGATGGACGAAATATTCATTGATATCTGAGTAGGGGAGAGTGCCCATGGATGGGACGTTTTTGATTTTGCCTCTCTAGTTTTTCTCCGTAAAATAAATCATAAAAAGTAAACATGGTTTCTCTTTATTCAATCTTTTAGCTACATATATACCGTACTTTATTTTCTAAAAAAATTAACTTAACTGACTGAAAAATCGATTTCAAATAATGTCCTAAAATGTCCCATTCATAAACACCCTCCCATGAGTGGGACACCAGTATACCATGAATGGGACATCAATTGAAATGCAAGATCGATGGAAAAATTATATTTTAAAACAAAAATAATTGGTAGGCACTTTCATATAATACGTAGACGCATGCAAAAGAAATTTTATTCAACATTTTTGGCAAAAAAAGTTCAGATATCTTAATATTCCACAATTTTCATGGGCCACATAATTTACGTTTGAGCCATTGCATAACACTTTATTGGTATTCTCCTTCACATATGTGACACTTATTATTCTCCTTTCATTTTGTTTTTGTCAGTGATACACCTTCTATTTCAACAGATTTATCTGAACTGATATCTCTGTTATAACTCATTGAAATCTCTTTTATGAGTTTTTTAAAACTCTTTTAGCGTTAGGCTTATTTTTTGGACTATCTATAGGTTTTCTTTTTCCATTCTTCAATAATTGTATTTTCAAAAATTTGTCCTTTTCTGGAGTGTCTGAGATTATACTTGATTTCCCCTTTCTAATCTTTTTCTGTACTGTAGAACATATTCTTCCAGCTGAATTTAAATACGTGGAAAGCATTTCTTCTTGCTTCAGAGTAAACTAACTAAAAAAACTAACGAACCATCACGCTGCTTCCCCGCAGTGTTAAGCAGAAAGAATAGAACGCCACACCACTCTGTCTTTGCAAACATTCTTCGCCTCTTCCACGTTCATGCATCTCCTAATACATACCCGCTGATTATTACGACTCCTAACCTGACTACTTTTAAGTATTTGGCATTCCTGATGTTTTTCATTCGCCTCATAAATTTATTTTACCGTCCTTTCCTCACTCATTCGTTCTACATGTCTAAACCATTTCAGCACACCTTTCTTAATTTCATCGATAATGCTTGTCTCAGCTTTGCATTCCTTACAAATTCGAATATCTATCATACATCGTTTTGTCGCACATTCTTCTGAGAGATCGCATTTTGACTGCATTCAGTCTACTTTATCCTTCTTTTGCCAACTCCATGTTTCACTGCCATACATTAGAGTTAGAACCAGGACTCCGTTGTGCCCTGCCAGTTTAGCCTCCGCTGATAAGCTCTGTTATTCCTATGCTAGGTGTATGTAAAAATATCTAACCACTAGAAATATCATCCTTTACTTGTTTAACATGTCTATAAAGAGAAGATTTTCCTATTGCATATGTCTTTGCAACCGACCTAATATTTTGCTTTTTATTTTAAACCTCTTCTACAGCAGCTTCAATTTGAACGTTGGTTATGCGTGTTCTTGGCATTATAACCTGAAAACAATATAATGTTTACAATACGTGAAATAAAACGAGTACAAACGATTTTTAATGTAAATAAAAAGTATTCGTCACGAATGGGACAATTTTCCCTTTGAGTGGGACCGTCCCATTCATGATCACTGGACGCGTCCCATTCAAGGAAATGCGTGATTTTTAGAAAAATAGATAAATCGATACATTTATACTTAAGTAAATTTGATGAAACTTACTTTATAATATACGGAGAGAACCGACTTAAATAATTGTATATATCAATTGGAGCACTTATCATAACTTATACGTGCAAACATAATCAAATTACAGTATATAATTTACTTTTTGATGCAAAAAAAAATGTAACACGTCTTACTCGCTTCACTGTCAGTCGAGAACTGTGGTTTGAAGATTAATCTATCTAATATCGTAACGTTAACGTAACGTTTTTGTTACAATAGTTTGGGCTGGAGGACGATTGCCCATTCATCCTCTGTCCCACTCATGGGCACTCTCCCCTATAAATTTTCAATAAAACGCAATCCTACCATATGATCATTTCATACTGTTTTGATCATTAAAAATATATTTACAGACTATGATTATCTATAATTACAAATAGCATTTTTTTACAGATTAATATGAGAAGGTGCGTATGGCATTGCATCAAATTGATGCAGTGTTAACACGATCGTTAATCACATGAAGGCAAGGTAATCAGTCCTGTGCTCTAGATTCTTGGTTATAGGAATGGAATAGTTTTGATGGGATACAGATAAAAGCTTAGGAGTACAAGGTGAAGGACAATACTGCTATGTGGGAAGGGAAAAGTAGATAGGAAAAGGAAAATAGCAGCAATGGCTAAGACACTCGGGGTTGCATAAACATACTCATACTAGGTAATGAAAATTGTACACTACAAGTAAACTACACTGTGTATCTCCTTGGGGATAATCATTTAACGTAAATATTTAACGAAGGAAAAGTTTCACTGTGACGATTGGCCTCATTCATTTCTTAGATTATTTAATTGTCTCTTCAGTTTAGCTTAGTTTAAACACCTGACCGTACGTCAGGGAATGCGGGTTCTAATCCTGGAAGAGAAAAGTTATTTTTTCCTATGATAGTGAAATAATATTGTCATTATTTTTATCTCTCTTTATCTGTTAAAAATATTTTAAAATCGTATTTTCAAATAGTGGACCCGTGGTTAGTGTCACGGACTCTCAAGTCAGAGTTTCTCGGTTTGAACCCACTCTACAACAATTTGATACCTATTTCTAATAATGAGCCGCTTAGGCTCACAGAAATAGTGTGAAATTGAAATACGTATTTGTATTACGGAGCTCGGGTATAGGTAATAATAACTCGTACCATAATTAGGATGCAATCGGTTTATTCAACAGGTCGCCATGACAGTACAATGACAAGTGTGTGCAGCATCCCCTGCATCCATCTCATAAGGGATATAACGCAAACATTCCCAGAGTACACTCCGCCCTGCCCCTAGCGGGCGCACAGGGTCATAGTTCATGGTGCGAGAATTATTGCGCCGTAACATTTGTGTGAATAATAAAAGCTCAAATATTTCTCCTTTCTTCAAAAACAAAAATAAAAATCCCTAGAATTTTGTTCTATAAATGTTTAATCGACAAAAAAAAATAAATATTGCGATTTTTTTATACAAAACAAAAACGTTTGTAGTTCACAGAGTTATTAATCAAATTGATAATCGTGTTTAGTTCAATGTCGATAAAAAGATAACCATATATATTATACACGATGTAGGTTTTTTCATCAAACAATAGATGTGGGACAACCACACGACATGATACTATATGATATCTGACATCTAACCAATTTATCGTGAACTACTTTTAATTGTTTAGTAAATGATTATTGATGTTTTAATGTAGGAAGAATATTGGCATCGATTACAATACTATTTTACTATGATAGAATTTAAATGCTTTTCAATTTGACAAAGCGTGCCCTCAATTTGTGTAATGCATATTATAATTTATCAGTACCTACATTCAATTTGTAGTTTTCCCTCAGGAGACTAATCGGTAGTATCCGATAAAAAAAACTAATATACGTATGGGTATGCAACCCCGAGTGCCCTAGCCAAGGTTTCTATTTTGCTTTTCCTATTTTTCATCCCACACTCCTCGTCCATCTCGTTTCTCATATTTTTCATCCCATCAAAATGAATCCACTCATATCCAAGAACTAGAACTCAGTAATAATCACTCTCCTTCATATAATTAGTGATCGAATTAACACTCTGTCAATCCAATGTGGTGCTCTATGCACCATCTGGATGCGAAAAGAGAATAAACAAATACAAAATTTCGAAATGTTGTAAATATAATAGGTACTATGTAAATGATAGAAGATTGGAGACTATCAAGAAAATAATAATAATAAAATAATAATAAACCATATCCGCTCCCTAGGTGGAGCATATGGAGTCCACAAACTGTCTCCAGGCTTTTCTGTCGGCTGCCAGCTCCCTTGCATCCTCCCAAGTCAGATCCGCATCCCGAAGATCTGACGAGAACTGCCGACGAATTGTCAGCAGTGGTCGTCCTGGGCGGCGCGAACCTGATGCCTTGTAAAAGAGGCAAGCTTGATTAAGGCTCTCAGGAGGCATGCGGAGTACATGGCCAAACCGATTGAAAAGGCGATTCAGTTGGCTTGACCATCAAGAAAATAGTAGCATAAAAAATATTTAACAAAATTAAAATACATAATGGAAACAAAATAAAAATACATATAGATTTAGATTTTTAAAATAAGTATCGTGACATTTTAACTTCGAAATTATGAAAGAGAGCCTTTTTCTATTAGAATACAACTGGAGACCATAAAATTTTATGATACTTTTCCACAGGCATCATTTCAAGAAATAAAATATGTATAAAATATGTATTCAGCTTGTTTTCCCAAAAAAAAAAATATTTTGTCTTCTGAAAAGTTATATGTCCCTTAAATTAATATTCATATTTCCAACAACAAAACTTCGTTGGATCATTACTAATGAAATGTTTTTTTTTTCAGAATTTAAAGCATCCTAACTTAGTAAATTTGATAGAAGTATTTAGAAGAAAAAGGAAACTTCATCTTGTATTTGAGTTTTGTGACCACACAGTTTTGCACGAATTGGAAAAATATCCACAGGTAAGGAAAAAAATATTCATGAGACTCTCGTGCGTTACAAGTGAAACTTAAAGTTCTAGAAACAGTTCAATTTATGAAATACTCTCTTTGCATTTATAGATGATTTTATTATTTCATTAATTCATAAATCATAGTCTAAGAAAGAAATGGCGCATGGGCGTAGGCTATCTACGACGAATGCAACGGAGAGAGTAGAAACAACTCTCCCAATTTTTCCTTTAACTGCCAGTTGAATTCGGAGAGGTAGTATTCCACTTTTTTGTCTGATCCAAACCAATTTGCTGTACCGCGCATATAAAATTTTCATTTCAAAAACAAATTGTTAAATAGTATGATATGCAGGAATGCATGAAAATCAATATATGTTGTTGTAGCTCATGAGATTTAATTGCTCATTTTAATGATTGGCTAAAAACGGCCACGTACAATAAACTATTAATGAAGAATAACATTATAATATCAAATAGTTTCATACCAAAAAGTAACTGCCTACTCTAGGGCCTTTCAGTATTGTGAAATGTTGAGCATTTTCAACAATTACTTTATTTGGAGATGAATAGGTAAAAGTATTTGAAATATATTGATAATGATGAGTGATTTCTGTTTTTTAACATTCATTTATTGTCTAACTCAATAAATCTGAATAAAAAATATGCATTGGAAAAAACACTGTAAAGTATAAACACGTATAAAGTTAGAATTTTCATTAGTTTATATCCATAATATTATGTTATTTTCTACTACCAGGGTTGCCCGGAGTTGTTGACAAAACAAATCACTTGGCAGACGCTACAAGGTGTGGCATATTGTCACCAACATAACTGCATCCATCGGGATGTAAAGCCAGAAAACATTTTACTCACATCTCGGGGAGTAGTAAAGCTGTGTGACTTTGGATTCGCCCGCATGATAAGTAAGGAAAACTTTAAAGCTATATTCGTTTTCTTTAAACAAAGAAATATTTGTTTATTTTCCATAATATTTTTCATAATAATACCATATTATTAGATGATTTCAATTTTGCAATTATTTTCCCAGGTCCTGGAGAGAATTATACAGATTATGTAGCCACTCGGTGGTACAGAGCACCAGAGCTATTAGTCGGAGATACCATGTATAGCACTCCGGTGGATGTTTGGGCTATCGGTGAGTTACATGAAATAATAAACCAAAGATAATGATGTATAATTAGTCCCGATATTTTTTTTTTACTAACAACCTAATACAGTAAAAATCCGTTAAACACGGGCATATGTTTCAACACATTCCAGAGTTAAACAAGATCATTGCATAATGCAAATACTTTCATCTAGTGAGTATCAAAGCAACAAAATTGTATGCTATTTCGGAAAATACAAATATTCGTGCGATTTCTGTAAATCTCATTATTATAGTAATACTGAAACAGTGTTAAGCGGGGTAAAATCTATTTTAAGTAGGTTTATAAAATTAGTTGAAGACTAGATATGACAGTGAGTTAAACAGTCGATGCCCAAAACTCCTGATAGCAGAAAACGTATAACAGAAACATTGGCCGGCCTACTGACTTCCCATAAAAGTACAGCGTAACTAAGGTTGTATTGTCGAGTTGATAAGTGCCCTACAAAAAAAAATTACATGTGGTTTCATTAGTAAAATGTTCATTTACAGGTTGTGTATTCGCTGAGCTTATATCCGGCGAGGCATTGTGGCCTGGGAAAAGTGACATGGACCAATTATATCTAATAAGGCGGACATTAGGAGACCTTTTACCGAGGCATATGACAATATTTTCACAGAATGACTTTTTTCAGGTCAGTTTCAACAATGTTTGATAAGTAATTAAGAGTAGAAATACAATAAAATGCTTTATTTATTGCGGTTCATTAAATTTACCAGGGTATGACATTGCCGGAGCCTTCATCTATTGAACCACTTTCAAAGAAGATACCTCAAAGATACACCAATGAGAGAAATATTCAGGACTTTATGGAGGTAATTTTAATTGCAATTTATTTACTTGTACTTATAAAAAAAGAAATAACTGATAAATGGGTTTGGTGGACACTATCCAAGTCTTTTAAGTAGATATATTTTTATAATAGATTTTTGTTTGATACTTTCAGAAATGTTTAGACAAAGATCCTGCCAGAAGATGGACCTGTGAACAGTTACTCAGGCACTCCATCTTTCAAAACTTTTACTACCGGCTGCCGGACTCAGAAATAGAAGAATTTGAGAAAATGAAGAGGGACAAATCAAGGGTTTGTTGTTGAAATATGTACATTTTTCATATTATTAAATAAATAACACTGTTTGCCAACATGTATTTTTCTTTCAAAGCAATTATTTAAAGGCCGAGTCAAGTCAAATAACAGCATTATCCAACATTAAATTTTTCATAAGTATGATGCATTAATATGAAAAATACTCCTGAATAAAATTAGTGCATTTCATACAATTAAATATTTACATATTTCAAAATAACTATTTCATATGTATTTCAAATATTCAATTCGTATCATTCTCTACTATATTGTAATAAATATCCTTAATATCATCTTCTTTACTCAATATTGAATTTTTGTAAAAAAAAATTACATTTTAGAAATAAAATTTGTTTACAATTTTTTTTAATATATTCTTTGTTTTGACAGGGTTCCGTTCAGATAAACACAACATCCCTTCCACAACTGCAAGTGCCCAACCAAGATGCTCGCTTGCAACAAGCCAAGAACAAACGGAACCCCAATAAAATGGACCACCTTCCAACAATATGACTCAATTACAACGGATCCAATCAAAAAAGATCCTTTAAAGACTTTAAATAATAAAAATGGCAACTTAAAGCTGTACCTTGTGATCTTGAAATTCTTAGCTTTGTGATTAAATTATAAGGTTTGGTATATTTGATTGAACAGGCATCGTAGGAGACTTTTGATTAGATATTAGTAGCTGCGTTGTGTTGGAAATTATTACACAAGTATTTATGTTGCGAAAAGACGGCTGTGGTAAGTGAATTCATCCTAAATGAACACCGATACATCAGAGGATTAACATCTCGATGAGTGAGTTCTTGCTAACTATACTGTTAATATAAGGAGTGTTTTTTTTTTCACAACATAGATTATTTAAAAAAAACGAATGTTTTGAAAAAAAAATTTTTTTACAATTCACGCAATAAAACTTATGCCGGGATTTATTGTCCGTTTTGTCAAAACTAATAGGTATATTTTTTACAAAATTGTGAAAGAGGTATTGCAGATAATAAGCCTCTTAATGCAACAAAAGTCCAACCCACAACATGATTTTGAAATTACTTAGTTAGACTGTAATAAAAGACTAACCCGGTTTTGAAGTCATACACTAAATAAAACTTATGTTTTAATTTTTTTTCAATGTATTATAACAACTTATCTTTTCTTATGGTGTACATATACAAAAAGAAAAATTTGTATGATATATCCGAAACAAAAATGGATGGCTGAAATTTCAGTAAAAAACCTTATTTAAAAATTTCTGCATTCAACCAATTTTGTGTCTTGAACTTTTGTAGCATAAAATGACTATTATGGTCGTGTCACATGTTAAACAAATTAGAAAAAAACACAAAGATATTTACGGAATTACCAATGAATATTATATATTTTCCAGTCTTTTCTCTCGCTGTTTTCGCTTATTACTTGAACTTTGTGTTGCTTCATATCAAATATGAATGATTTTAAATAGTAAAATTCATAATATACACTGCAGAACACAATACATACTTGATATTTTTATTCAAATATAAGATATCAATGTACTATGCATTTAGCTATTTATGATCAACCCAGGCCATGTTTTCAATGACTAATTATTATTTAATAATAGAGCAATTCAATGTTTATTTTACTACTGAAATATTTCATGCGTTTCTTAATTTAGTGTAAATTATAGTAAATATGCAAAATTTTGTTATTGTATGGTACTTTCCAGAAATTAGTATTCAAATTAAAATAAACCCATATTGTAAATTGATAATATATCAATTATTTATCATATTTAAAAAAAATTAAAGGTTAGCATTGTGTAAATTAATAATGTGTTAACATATAATGCGCCTTGCCACATATTATGAAAATATTATTCTGGTTTAAACTATCATTTTATAGACTGTAACATTTATTATTCTATCAGCCAATGACAGGCCGGGATCCTTTAAAATACCCAGACCTCTATAATTTCTATTTGTTGAGATCCCAATTTTTTTATCGATAATAAATTACAACCTAGCTTGCGAATACTACGCTAACTAATTCAAACAATACCCACCTCTAGTACACACGGTTCATTAACGCCGACATCTCAATCTAGGTATTTGGTAATTGATCAATCATACATATTTTTCAATCTGGATTACAAATGAAGATATTTTGTTTTCAAAAATATTTGTACATTTTAAGTTTTTAAATTGTAAATCCAAACAGCATGTGTAAAAAAGGGATGTTTTGTTTCCTTCAATCGTGTGCTTATTTTATAAAATTATGTAAAGAAAAGACCATGTACAAACAAAATTAAATGAATACCGGCACAATGATCAATTGCCGATCTGAATATTGTGGTATTTCCTAAAATTGTAAATGTGTAAAAAGATCATAATGTAAATTGTAAAAAGAAATAAGAATATGAATAAGTTACTCGAATAAATGTTTTTATTATTTATATTTAAACACTAAAAAATAAATAACTTATTTACAGCGCCACTGACTTGACTATTTATCACCATTGTAACATTAGAAAAAGGTTATTGTAAATAAAAGTACACAAAAATAATCCTCGTTTTATTCCTTCTTTTCATCTTTCTGTACTGTCCCAAAAAAACGTTCTTTTATTTTGTGAACGGCCTGAAAAAAAAATCAAAATCAATACAAAAGTTAAGAAAAATGGTTTT
Organism: Brachycentrus maculatus; assembly: GCF_059751285.1. Taxonomy (NCBI): domain Eukaryota; kingdom Metazoa; phylum Arthropoda; class Insecta; order Trichoptera; family Brachycentridae; genus Brachycentrus; species Brachycentrus maculatus. The sequence goes on from NW_028280946.1 coordinate 531,513, forward strand.
TAAAGCAAAAAATAAAAGGGAGTACACAAATGTAAGGGCATACTTCACACTTCGTGACCATACATCCTGTTTTTAGATAGCCTGCCCCAATATAAAACAATTTTTTTTCACGTCCGCCTCCGTAGTGTAATGGTCAGCACGCTCGGCTACCGTTCTGGAGGTCCCGGGTTCGATTCCCAAGGGGGGTAAAATAAATATAAGTGATTTTTTCACTGTCATATTTATTCAATATTACCCTGGACTGGTACCTGAAGCGGAGGGCTGATCACCTTTCCTTCATGTGTAAAACGATCAAGATAACACTGCGTTTATATGACGCAGTGCCCTATGCACCATTGGGGTGCGGATAAGGGTTTTATTTTTACAATTATTTATTATATTATTTTCTTTATCAACATTCCTTTTTATTTTATTGATACATAAAAACTATGAAAAAATACGTGTTTCCTTGAATATCCATACTAATATGTAAAAATTGGTAGATGTCCCGTTTTGAGGACAAAAATAAATGGTCAGTCTAGGCATACTTTAACTAAACTTTAACAAAACCTATACTTCAACCAAATTTTGAACATATTAAACTAAACTTTGTCCTGTATTTAAGTTAAATTATATTAAGAAATTTATGGTGACACTAATGACAAGAAGCTCTTAAATATGAAAATAAACATAAGAAAGGATAATTTCAATAACCTAAAGTGAGAAATGAAAAATTTACTTACCAAAACAACGGGTTCACCCTGCAACCGCTCTTCACTGCTAACAAATGTTTCGTTGTGTTGCAATCGACTCCAGCCCCAATGCAAACCAACTATAAAAGGGACCATAACTACTACAACCAAATTTCTGTTAACAAATTTCTTGATAGCTTCCATTCTTTATTTTGATATAAAAAAATATACTTGCATAACCTAACAAATATGTTCGAAATTACTAGAATTGCAAATTTTCGTTATCATATAGACTTTTTGGTTTTGACATTTCTCGGGTGTTTCCATGCAGAAAAAAAAGCTTAAGTGTGTCCATACTAACTTAAAATCAAACCATAGAAAAATATCGGTCGTGTTATGTCAGATGTCAAAAGTGTCATCGGTTTTCAAGTAAATAAATCGTACCCCGAAAAAAAATTTCATGTGTAATTTACAGGGTAGTAGAGCAATTTATCCTCCTTATCGCACTTTTCAAACAGTAAAATAATGCTCACCATAACATGGATTCTAAAAATTCTGACATCAAACCAAACGAGAGGTTAGAAAATTCGAGACATACGAGGTCACACTCTCACAATAGAACTGTTTCTTACCCCCTTTCATCAACCAGCAATGCAGCTCAAATGTCTTCGTCACAACCGAGCAGTAACATGGTGTCATTCCACGGGAACTGGCGAAGTGGAATCGCTACGGGTTTATTACCAGACCCTGAACCTTCGCAAGAGAAGCCAGAAGATGCATCTGACCTTAAAGGAAAAGTCGAGTCTCGCTTGATGTCCCTTTGGAATAACGTGAAGTACGGTTGGACTGTGAAAATAAAAACAAATTTCTCTAAAGAATCTCCGGTGTGGTTACTCGGAAGATGCTATCATAGAAAACTCAGCCCGACGGATTCCATCGAAGGATCTACAGAAGTAGGCACGGATGCCACCGCGCAGCAAGTCGCGGAGCAGTTAGAAGGAGAGGGCATAGAGGGTTTCAAGACAGACTTCCTCAGTCGCTTGTGGCTCACTTACAGACGGGAGTTTCCCATATTGAACGGGTCCAACTTCACCTCGGACTGCGGTTGGGGCTGCATGCTGCGTAGCGGCCAGATGCTCCTGGCGCAGGCTCTCATATGTCACTTCCTGGGGCGCTCCTGGAGGTGGACGGCCGACCAGACCATCCTCTCCGCCCGCACCTATCAGGAAGACTGCTGCCATCGTATGATCATCAAGTGGTTCGGAGACAAGCCGTCTTTCAACAGCCCTCTCTCCATCCACCAGTTGGTGACCCTGGGGGAGACCATGGGCAAAAAGCCCGGAGACTGGTACGGTCCCGGATCCGTGGCGTACCTCCTCCGGTCCGCAGTTATAGAAGCTTCTAAAGAAAACTACGAGTTCGACGACCTGTGCGTTTACGTAGCCCAAGATTGCGCCATATACTTGCAAGACATTAAGGAACAGTGCACTAAACCGAACGGAGCTTGGAAAGCTCTCATAATCCTCGTCCCGGTGCGACTCGGAGCCGAGAAACTGAACCCCATATACGGCGCATGTCTCACCGCCGTGCTGAGTTTGGAATATTGCATCGGGATAATAGGAGGAAAGCCGAAGCACTCCTTATATTTTGTCGGTTACCAAGATGACAAATTGATACACCTCGACCCGCACTACTGTCAAGAGGTCGTGGACGTTTGGCAACCCAATTTCCCAGTTGGCTCCTTCCATTGCAGATCTCCTAGAAAAATGCCACTTCTGAAGATGGACCCTTCTTGTTGTATGGGCTTTTATTGCGCTAACCAAAATGAATTCAATAACTTCAGAAATACTGTCCAGCCATTCCTGATCCCGCCGAATGCGGCGAGTAATTCTGAATATCCCATGTTTGTATTCAGTAATGGTTCCAGTGTCGACACTCACGTACCTTCTACTCGCTACTCCATTCTAGAGACAGATGAGAGATGGGTTTCTCATAATGTTAATGACAGTGATACGGATATGGAATGCGAGGAGTTTGTTATTATCTGAGATTCAAGATGATGAATGTATTTATATCGTAAGTATTTATACTAAAGCTTATCCAAAATGGTAAAAATCTCTCGTTTGTAAGTTGCTAAAGTACTATCAAAAGTTTTAGATTTGCTCAAACTATTAATTGACTTTGCTTTATTTGTAAAAGTCGTATTTACAGAACTTCCGAGTGAAATAGGCAGAAAAGCATATTTTCATAACAGCAAATTGTGAAGATACATAACTGGACCTTTGAAAGATAATATGAGCTGCATTAGTAGGCATTAATTCAACAAAAATATTTCATTTGAAGTAAAGTACCTTTGATGCTTTAAATTTTATACCAAAAACATTTTAAAAGTTCCAAATAGCTAAAATAAAGTATTACTAATATCTGAGGGGATGTCCGCCTCCATGGTGTGCGTGGTTAGCGTGTTTAGCTATCGTGCTGGAGGTTCCGGGTTCGATTCCCAGGAGGCTGTAAATAAATGTTAGTGATTTTACACTTCAGAATTTATTTAATATTACCCTGGACTGGTCCCTGAAGCACAGGGGTGATGATCGCCTTGCCTTTGTGTAAGATCAAAATAACACTGTGTCAATACAGTGCAGTGCCCTATGCACCATTGGGTGCGGATAAGGGTTTGAAGAAGAAGAATATCTGAGGTATTCAGGTATTCTGTCGCATGTCATGTATTATCTAAATTTTCAGGAGGCAATAACAGTTTTTAATTCAACATTCGTCAGTCAGACCGCACAGTATGCCTAATAATTTGCATAATTTGGTACGAGTCCCCATGTTCAAGCAAAAAGAATACTAAATCAACATTTTTTTTGTTCATATTATTTAAATTTTTTAATATTGAATTGTTTTTTTATTCCAATTTCATTTACTATGTAAAATTTTTTTTACTCTGAAAGTGTTCACCCGAAAGATAAAAGTTTATGAATGATTATAAATTTAGGGCTAAATTGATTTCATGTCACCTTAAGAATATATATTTTAATTAAGGACAGTACATAAACATTGGTAGTATTTATACATTATTGATAAGTTTATATTGTTTATGGGGCATCTTTGAAATCATTAGCTCCTAGATGAAATAAATCATATTCCACACCTTAAAAATAAAATAAAGGTGTTTTGCTTTTCATCAAAGAGCTTTTATCTATGAAAATATTTAAGATGTGATGGCTTGTTTGTGAAAAAAAATATATATATAGGGGACCATTTTTTAAATGGTCTTTTTTTAATACTTGTAAAATTCGACTGCAGAAAAAACCTGAACCAATAATTTTGTAAAATATTTACAGAATATTTAGTTTTTCAAAGCGACCATTTGATAAATCAAGCAAATGATATACAATCTCAGATCATCTCAAACCTATTTGTCAGCAACAATTTTTTCCATCATGCTGAAATAATTTTGTTTTTAAAACAAATGAATAAGATAATATTAAACTCGTGACAAATTGATACCAGTACAAAACACGTATTTGTCAACAACGACCCGCTTTAATTTTTCATATTTACTCATATTTTAAATTGATTGAATCACTTAAAATCCTTGATCAAACCATAAAACACATGTTATTATTGATTATAGTCATATTAAATTTCAATAGTATTATGGATAAAACAAAATAGTTCCATTTTGCATTACATAATTATTATTTTATATTCACAGTTTATAAATAAATGAAGAATGAGTGTGTTATTACTTATTCAAAGAGGCAAATAAACTACATAGTTCCTACTTTTATACCAATTTTAAAATCTGATGAGATTGTTGTAATCTTTCACAGCAACGAAACCTCATTTTGAAAATATGCACTTATGGGTGTTGGCAGAAATTAGATTAGATTAATAGCAATATTTATTTTCTAAATGCCTGAAATAACAATGTATTATTTACCAAACTTCATTATAAAAACAACTCCGTATCTTGGTTTATAGTTTGTCAAAAAAGAGTAGAAATTAAATCAATCGAAACATTAATAATAACACTAAATTATGTTGTCATTGTCGCTGGAATTGAAAACCGCTTGAGCATATTGTCAATGGATGATAAGGAGAGTGTTATATTGTCATTTTTTTTACGGGAGTATAGTTTTTTGTGATCTTCAATTTAAATGGAATTCAAATAATTCTAGATGAATATCTTAAGTGTTGCCATAAGAACTATACCAGCGCCCTTAATTATTTTCTACTCTATTTTAAATCTGTTATTTACAGTATATAATTTTATGATACTGATAAATATTGACTTTTTATTTTTATTTTAATTAAAATGTGTTAATCTGATAGGATATTTGATAAAACATATCATAGGCTTGATATCTAAGGTGTGTAACTACATCTGGGATTATTGGGGAGGAGAGATTATAACACTACAATTTAATCATCATAAGTATATTATTGGAACTAGAATGTTTTACAAAATTATGGTGTTTTTATTCTGTCCTCTAAAGTAAGCCAAGATGGAGTTAGATATTTTAAAGATTGTGCCAACGATATATGGTTGATTCTGGTTAATTTTTTAAAATTCTAAGTAGAGCGTCAGCCAAATTATGCCACTATAGATAAAATGTATATCATATTACTATTAATAAAAAAATTACCCAAATTAAATTAACCAGAAAAATGACTATAAACGAACAAATTTAGAATACATTTTTAAAAATAGTATTTGCCATGTTGTAAACTAGTGATAAACCTTATATTTATACATACTGTACCCATTAGGTATACTAATTAAAGGTTCATTTTCGCTTCGTCTTTACTTTCGGATTCTCTCATTTGTTAATGAACTACGTAATCTGTTTAATGAATTACCACAATTTGGGCAATATCCCAAATGTGAGTCATAAAAATATCTAAAGATATACAACAATGCTGACTTCCATCCATCACTGCAATGTAATTAAGGGAATATTCTGGTCTAAAGGTCTCGATTTCAGGCTTGATAAATATATATATATATATATATATATATATATATATATATATATATATATATATATATATATATATATATATATATATATATATATATATATATATATATATATATATATATATATATGTATATATTTGTGCACAGATTTCCAATCCGGCCCTCCAGGGGTCAATTTTGACTTGCTGGGGTTACATTTTAACGAGAAAAAGAATTAAGGGCCCACAAGATTTTAATGGAAGCATAGGTGAGTGGAAAAAATGGTGACTGGTTCTTCAACTAGAAAAAAATCGAGAAAAACTATTGGTGCTGTTGCAGCCTCTCAAACTGACTGTATTCTTAAGGGCACATAATTTTCTGAGATAATACATTCTTAAAATTGCATTTTTCTTCTAAATTTCTAGACTAGAATAGAGATTCAATAGAGTTCTAGAACAAATTATGGTAATTCGTTAAACAAATTTAATAATTAATTAAGAAATGGGATTTTCCACCACTAGCTATTACCACTGCTAAGAAACTTATCCTTACACTTGCCATGGTGACCTTTTCCAGCCCATAGCACAAAGCGATATTCATTAGGTTTTTCCATATGCAAATTGCAGTAAATTGACAACATTTCGTATTTGCCATGGGCTGAGAAAGGTCACCATGGCAATTATTGAAGTTATTTTTTTGTAAATAAAGAATAATATTTAAATTTGAACTTGCCATTGTGGGAAATTCTTAATTTATGGGATGGCTTATTGCATTACGCGCATTGAAAAAATGCTATTATGGATATGAAAATAGACCTGTTGGATGAAAATTTTTAAGCACAAGCTAAAAATAATAGTAAACATTATGTATAAATAAAAATGCAATTAAATTCAACGACATTGAAATCAGTTTTTTAAACAATTTTTTGCAAATATCTCAACTCCTTCAGTGGAGAATTATAATTTTGCATGTTACACATTTAAATGTTAAATACACAAGACTGTCGACAAATTGCATAAATAGCATTATTTATCAATATGGGTTAAAATATTTCAAATTTATGTACATAATATGCTACACATATCCTCTACACTGATATTTGTGTTATTATGAAGCTGAAGTTTACTATGCACTATGTGTATGAATTTTTACCATTTTGATATATTTGAATAAAAGTTTCAGCCCCACCGCATTTGCATCCCAAAGATTTAAAATTATATTCTTGGATTTCACACATTTTAAAACCGAATACAATCTTATGATATTCATATTTTTGAAACGTTCCTTCCCCATTTCTTCCCTACTGAGTGTTTATAATTGGATTGGTCGTGACGACTATCTGCAATTTCTTAAAGTTTAAAAAAAAATCCTAGCTTAATCTTTTGTCCATCAGACATTGTTCTGTGCGCAATATTTGGTAAAAATCCTCACGTTAAATCACAAAGAGTTTACTGAATTGATGTATTTTGGTTTGTTTTGAACACAGGTGTGTACTTTTTTCCACTGTTTTTACAAATTGATTGGAAATTCCTCTGTGAATGATGAACTCTGAAACACGAATATGAACCTTGGGTTTAAAAAAAATGTTCTTAATCTGTGATCTGTAACGCTATATGGATTCTCCGCACCTTATGGTGTATAGAGTACCCCGTTGGATCGAAGCAGTGCCAACTATTGTATTGATTGTTGACTTTATGAAGGCAAGGTGATTGATACTGCACTTGAGACATTATTTTGTGGTAATATTAAATATGTGTGAAAAAGTCGCAAATATTTATTTTAAACAATTAAACTCTTGCATGGTAACCAATGTACTAACAACTTTGATATAGAGGCGGACAAGCAGTGTCTGCCTCTATAGTGCATGCATTTACTCTGCAAAAATAATGTGCGAGGTTCTTATATCAATATTTTTTATCAGAACACGTAATCTAGCAACGGGTTATCTCAAAAACCGTTTTTTTTTAAAAGGATTTTTCATCATTTCTGAAGTGGCAAGTTTAAAACACTGCTTCATTTAATTTTAAAAGAATTCTTTTTGGTAGTCTTAAGTGTACTTGAGAATTCACTATGGCAAAAAGGCTAATTTAGTTATAACTAATTTGCGTTTTAAGAATCTCTATATAGTTTCAACCAATAAAAAAAATGTATAAAAAAATTCAATATAACCTGATATTCAAAGTAAACCTCAGGTAATCTCCATCGAATTCATAACCTGTGTAAATATGGAATAATGAATAAATTGATGGTAAATAACTCTGCTACGAAAAAGGATTTTATGACAATATTAAATATTTTCAAAAATACTTAGTATATGCTGCGATCATTCTTAACTTATGTTTATATTTCAATTATGTTATGATTCGTTATTGAGATTATTATTATGTTTGTTCAATAATATCTGTGATCCAATTCGACTTGCACCAGTTACATAAACTTTGATTTAACGTGTGATATTCGATAAGGTGAAGTTTAAGAATATTCTTTATTCCAGTAAATAAGTTGGATAAGTACTTACCTAGTGCTTTGAGACCATTTGTTTATTAATAAACATTAATGCCAATAAATACAAATGTATATAATCAGTTGGGAATATTTTATTTTGTATAATTTATTACTATATTTTCTCCGTAACAAAACAAACATAACTTGATTTCTTTCTGTTTAGTCTTGTGATGTTGAAAATACATAGTTTTCAGGTAGAATAACATCTCTTGACTAAATCAAGGTGTAATTATTTGATGATCTCTAGGAAAAATTATTCCAAAAATACTTAAATTTATAAAATAAATATAGACATAATTAAAACCATGTTTTATTTCCTTATGTTATTAATATACCAAATTACATTACACAGATGAGATTTTTGGAGTGAGTACATGCATACAAAGCTCTTGGAAAAATAGAAATATATTTTAGATGGCATAAATTGAAGGCAGTAAGCAAGTACATAGATCATAAAATATGTTTATGCACAATTTTTCGGGACTAGCATAGAGCGAAAAAAAAATATTTTTGTGTTTTCTTATTTAAGACATAACATAAAATTATTTGTGGGCCTTATTGATCTTCAGGTAGCGGAAGATACATGAAGTGTCGTCCCATGTTGTAGGCCCTGTGCGGGGCTATACAGTGAATTGGGTGGATTCTGTTTAGTTTATTCTCAACGGAGCCCAGTATCGAAGGTTTCAGGCCCAGTCCAAATTGGGCGATTGATAGTCCACACAGCACATAATTTGTGTGATATAAATCTCTTTTTCTGCAATAATATAAACATTACATATTAAAATAATTTTATATCAATACTGTTCTATGGTATAATTATTCAGTAAAAATAATATATTTATCATTTGGAATATGGAAAAGCTGTACTCACTTTCCAGGTTTATCCAAAAACCCTCCCTTTGGGTGTTCACAACACAAGAGAATGTATTCCTGTAGGAGAGATTGATTGAATAGTACTGTATCTATAAATTCTGCTTCACCTAAAAACATACATACATATGTAGTTACAATCCATTCTAAGCATAGACAATTAAAATTTATTTAAATCAGTGAAGTTCATTTATTTTTTGAAGTTTAATATGGAGCAATGCTTAAGTTAGGATTTGTTTTAAATCAAACTTATAAATTTGAAAGCAATACTTAGATGGTTTTATTCTTCAATATTTTACAAGAATGAACAAAGACCAAGTGAATGTTTGAAGGTCTTAAAGCAGTCGTATATTACATATGAAGCCAGTATAAGAACTAGTATTAGATGATATGGCAGTACAGAAACTAGTATGAAGTATTTTACCTGTTTCATTGAAAATAGAATGAATAAGCGGGAAGACAGCGCCTTGCCAGAAGGAATAACATCCATCAACTAGCTTGTTAGTTCTGCCTTGGAACCCTCCCTCCAACTTCATCTGTCGATTTACACACCATCTGATGAGCGAATCCACGTCACAAGATTTCAAACGCTGCAGAATAGTGAGACCTGCCACAGCGCAGAAGGTATACCCGCCATGCGCCTCCATCCCGTGCGTACCGCTAAAGCCCCCTTCGTAAGTCTGGCAACTTATTATCCATTCGGCCGTCTTATCGAATAAAGGCTCAAATTTTATATTTGTAATTATGGCGACATTGAGGGCGCAGTACGCTCCTCTTACATCTACTTCACCTCCTTTGTGCATTGCAAAAGAACCATTTGGGGATCTGACGCTCCAAAGAAAGTCTCTTAAGGTTTTTCTGTTGATCGATTTGAAAGCTTCTTCTGTTCCGATTGACGCTAGGACGTTAATGGCCGCGTACGTGGGGGCCAAGTGAGCATACTGGCCTGGCCCACCACCGTAACCTCCATCTTCATGCTGGCACTTTGCCAAGAATTTTACCATGTCGGAAAGTATGTCGTCATCTGGCATACTGTTTAACATCCATAGGGAATTTATGATCCAGAAGCAAAGCCATGGTCTGCTAGCGTCGAGGCAGTCATAATATCCAGCTAACTCGGTTAAAGATTCTTTTAAATACGCTACATGGTTCTTCCTTTGTATGAGCGGTAATTCAGGATCCATGGATGATCTTAATTTAAATGCTTCATGTGCTTGTAAAATTAATTTTTCCACTTGCAGCTGAAAATAACAGTTTTAAAAATAATATCACGTTGAAAGCAATATTTTTACCTTACGATGCTAACCTTTAATTTGCAAGACCCTCTCAAAACATTTTTAAAATGGTTTTCTAAACATATGTTTTAAAACCTAATATCTTGCAAAGATTATTAATTTTCCAGTTTCTGGTTTTTATTTTGGAATATACCCACGATATAAAATTTATAATTTTTTTTTTTAAACTAACTAACCATCACGCCGCTTCCCCGCAGGGGTAGGCAGAGAGAATCGAACGCCACACCACTCTGTCCTTGCAAACATTCTTTGCTTCTTCTACATTCATGCATCTCCTCATACATACCCGACGATTATTACGACTCCTGACCCGGCCGCTTTCAAGTATTTGACATACCTGATTGTGCCAAGTTTTCCTCGGTCGTCCTCTGCTTCTTTTTCCAACTACATTCGCCTCATAAATTTGTTTAACCGTTCTTTCTTCACTCATACGCTCCACATGTATAAACCATCTCAACACACCTTTCTTAATTTTTTCGATAATTTTTTTTTTTACCTTAACTTATTCCCCAGACACGGTTTTGTCCGTAGAAACTCTATATGAAAATACTAGGCATGGTTCCTCGTATATAAAATGTACGTAAAAAATATATAGTTTTTTACTTCTATTTTTTATTTGGTTTATGATTATTATTATTTACATTAGTTATCAAATGTGAAGTTGTATTTTATTATTATTTATGTTGAAGATCGTCTTACTAAAGAACATGTCAAAGTAAGCTGACGAAAAAGGATACAATATGTAGCCCCTGTCATGAAGAGTTATTCCATCACAATAAACAACAGTACATGTTTACAAAGGTTTTGTTTTTCCTGGGGAATTCTTTATGTCTTAATATTTTGGTATGATTCTCTCCATCTTATAAAATATATATGGTCTCATTACCAAGTTAAATTACCTGATCTTTCACTGTAGATGTGTCGTCCGTTTCTGTCAGCTGCTCATTTTGAACTTCTTCATAAAATCTCAACATTTTTAGCATTTTCAAAATCAATATTTTTCTATTCCACTTTCTATATGAAGCGCGCGACTATATTTAAGTATGTATACGCGTATCTTGTGCCAACATTTATTGTTTTTTTTTATCGACGCCGAAAAGGAACTTCTCCTATCAACATTCGATAACACAATATGCACAATAGACAATTTGGAGAAATAGATACAAAATAGAATCATACAAATCAAAGACAATATTAGTGAGGTGAATATTTTCGAAATCAAATGTTTTCCGCTCGAAAAATAAACAACCAATTGATTATTTTTGTACAGAATTTTTACTTTTTTATAAATTCTCCACCCCTCCTGTTATCTCTCTTCTTATCCATAATACATGACATCGGGAAATTTATGTAAAGTGAGAATAGTGTAGATTCATCGTAATTTATGCGCAAAGCATTCTTCATAGGATGGATTGCCAAAAAACCCGTGTGAATTCCGAAAAAGGAAGACACCAACGGGAAACGCTGTCGGGAAACGCCCGTTTTTCCCTACGTAAATACCTCTTTCTCTATGGCGAAGATTCCCAATGCAGACCTTGCTGGAGGTCTATGTTAGCAAGATAAAGAATGAGGAGGGAAAAAAGGCCAGGTGTCCACAGGACTCAATTGGCTCAACCGTATTTTAAATGGAGGTACACGTGAATGTAGTTCTGATGTGTATCCCGAATCAATATATTCACTTGCATTCTTTGTTTTCTTCAATAAAAAAGGCACATATTTTCAACCCAAAAAAAAATATATTACAGTTAAAAGCACTGTGTCACTGTAAAAACGACGTTTTAAAATTCAGTTTGTCGGAAAATTCAATATTTAGCAGGCAGGCAGGGTCTACGGGCTTAACAAACCTGAAAGCAATCTATGGGGCAAAAAAAATTGAGAACCTCTTCTCGACGGTATTAATGTGAGCTTTTTTTAACTCGCAGGAACAAAATGGCGAGTGCGTAAATTTTTCACTCAACAAATACATGAAATTAAAATAACCTGAACATAAAAAATACCCTCTCTCAAGTGTGAATAGGCTATAAAACTTGAAGCCCAAATAAGCGACGTTCGTAAGCCATGGTTAGAGTTCAGTCCCTTGGTAAAAAAAGGGGGTAAAAGTCCACATAGGATCAGTCGTAGCTTTCTTAAGCAGGTAAGGTAGGTGACCCAAATAAGGCCTACCTTATTTTTTTTATTTTCTAACTAGTGGGTTTATAATAACAATCCACTGGTAATTTAAAGTATAAATATTTATTTATTTAACTTTGTAATAGTTGAAACCAAATTGCTTTAAACACAAAAATCACACTTTTGTGAACACAAATAACTAAAATGTCACTTTGGCCTTATTGGGAACCCTGTGTCTTAATAAAGCATAATTAAAAATAAGTAAACATTCAACTTCTTAATGAATAAAAAACGTTTTCAATACGTATATTAAATCTAATATGATCCCATTAATTACTTTTTATCATTATAGATCAGATTTAACGAGTTATTTATCATGTAAAAGTACTATATTAATCAGCTTTTTCATATTTTTCTAAACAATCTGAACAGTAAAATATTTGATCAGGGGGTGTGAGTCCAACACACAGCTCATGATACCAACCGCCACAAGTAAGACATTGTCGCATATCATCAACTCGATCTTCTTTACAAGCTGGACAGTACCAAGAAGGTTTATTATCGTGACGTTTTGGTTTAGATTCCGTAAGCTTATCTGCTGTCAAAGAAGCAGTCTTTACTGAAGTTCGCTTTCGCGTTGCAGCAACTGCAGGTTGTGCAGATGTACAGCCAGTAACTGACGCTGATTTAGGTGTCTTTATGTTAATCTTTATCATGGATGAAGTACCAGAAATATCTTCTACTCTTGACGATGGTACAGTAATCTGTTTTATGGAATTCGTAGCACTGTCGCCAAACAAATCTTTTGTAATCTCTTGAGCCCTGTAATTCAGAGACTTCTTGCGTGGAGCAGTCGCTACAACTTTAAACATAGGAGTTGGTAAAAATTCATGAATCTCACACGTATTTGATTGATTGTCTATCTTCTGTGGAGTTCCAGCATTAAGATTGTTTTTTAAGAGCAAGGACAGTGGCAAATTCTCAGAATCTGTGTCTGGCCCATCTCGACATTTGCAGTTGAAATCTGGAGGTAAACTGTCTTGGAATTCTGGCTTTAGTCTCTTGCCTTTGAACAATATCATTGGCGAAATAGCTGATCCTATAGCATTTCCGCAGTCACACTTTCAGCATGCTCATTCGCTATTTGATGAACTCTCTTTCTTCCTTTGGCTGTCAGGACTTCCTGCTGATGATGCAAAGATATGCGACAATTTTTTTTATCGATGTTGTAAATGCTTTCAGGTTTATGTTCAATTCCAAGTCACACTTGGTGATACTTTTCTCACCGACATAAAACATTGTCCTAATAAGGCCTGTACCTGTGCCGTAATAAGGCCTTTACATTTTTTTTGTAGGCCTTATTAGGGCATGGCACATGGGTAAACAAAACAACAATTGTATGGAATACACCGATATTACAGCTTTTTGACTTATGTGAGGAGATGGCTACACGTATAATTATCCTATAGACAAAACACAGCACACCGTGTACAAATAAAAATAAAAATACTTACTGATTAATCTGCCAGAATTTTATAAAAACAAGCGTGCGCTCCGCATCATTGTTGTTTTGGACTGTAGGTTCCAACATGCTCGCGGCACGGGCCACTTGCTGTGCTTAGGGGTGTTAGTTAATGTACATGCACACATCTACAAACGTTGATGGCCATTTGAAATCGTGAAGCGGGAAATTTAAAAAATAGGCCTTATTAGGACATAGGCCTTATTTGGGTCACCCACCTTATATTTTTTTTTAATTTTACCAAAATTAATTTTCAATATTGAAAAATACATTATTATTATTAAGTGTGTAATACTTGTACGTGAATACACAAATAGCACCGTTTCTCACATTACTGAATAATAAATTAGTTATTACACATCGTAAATATATGTGTGCTTAGTTTCATGTAATTTTCTTTTGATATTGATAGTCCAATAAGCAACCATTTTTATGACTATGTATGTTGTCAGAAAATTAACAATGCTTGTTAGATTTCATATTAAAAATCAATGCTTTTGGAAATATAATATCATTTCAGACTTACCAAAGATTCAGAACAAACATTTTCAATCATGTAAGGTTAAAATAAAAGTGATATATCTGGTTACCCCTTTCTCTGTGTTATCTTATTTCATAAAATATTAAGCATTTATAGATTTTTCTTACATGAAGCATAAATGCTAATAAACTTTCATTATAAACATTAAATAATCCAATTTCATGTTATTATGAAAGTTTGTTGAATTCCAGAAATAATTATCACATGGGTTTAAGAGAAAATTAATAAAGTAATTTCAAATTATTTAATATACAATAAATTAATAAGATCAACATTAGTACATAGTATTTTTTATTCTAAAATAACAAATTATTTATATTAATTACTGTCAACTTAATATTAATAATACGTTGCCAGCTAAAAGTGCATGTTGCAAAGTCCCCATATTTTCAAGTGAAAAATATTTTTTACTTCCATTGTACAATTTACTATTTCGCATTACATATTAAAATTTTTATATCCATATTTTGGCTCGAAAGTTTCTAGATCTGATATTGACCCCTTCTACATGTGTATAGTATCGAAAATAAAATAATACAGTTTTACAGGAGGTTTTAAATTTACTTTTCAGGTATATTTGTGCTGACTTCTGTTCTGCATTCACGAAAAATTTAATTGATTTTTTTACTTCAGCTGGAACCATAGATATAATAAAATGCAAATGAAAAAAAATAAGAAATATATATATATATATATATATATATATATATATATATATATATATATATATATATATATATATATATATATATATATATATATATATATATATATATATATATATATATATATATATATATATATATATATATATATATATATATATATATATATATACATATATACATATATACATATATATATATATATATATATATATATATATATATATATATATATATATATATATATATATATATATATATACATATATATATATATAAGAAATATATAACTTAACATTTGCAATTTCCAAAGTATAAGTAGAAGGGGTTGATTTGTTAATT
The DNA here is from genome assembly GCF_059751285.1 of Brachycentrus maculatus. Lineage (NCBI taxonomy): Eukaryota > Metazoa > Arthropoda > Insecta > Trichoptera > Brachycentridae > Brachycentrus > Brachycentrus maculatus. The sequence continues at coordinate 546,999 of NW_028280946.1, forward strand.
GTTAAAAAAAGCATTGATAAAAAAAAAAACATAAAAATCTTTAGCAAAATTAAAAAGATTTTATGCTTAAATTACATATTTATATTTTATTTAAAAATATATGATAATTTAAAAAGACTAAAGACTACCTAATAATAGAAAAATTACGTTTATTGTTGAAACGCTTGATATAAGTAGCGCAAAAAAAAATATCAAGAGAAGATTTTAGGGTTAAACCAACGCTTCGGTCGTTTTTGCAGGGGTTTTCATCAGGGAACAAAATTGTACAGAAAAAAAGCCAAATGTGTTTTTTTTTGGTGTGGACATATTTGACATATAATATGTCATTGGTATAGCTGATTGAAATTTACTCTTATGGTACACAATTTTGTGCCCTGAAAATAGACTATGAAACATTAGTAGAATGTAAATTTTGCTGTGACTGAAAATCTACATTCATATTCAGAATTATCCTTCTTCTTGCAACCATCATCTGGACCCATAGGGTACTGCATCATTACCATGATAGTTAATAATATGAAGGCAAGGTAATCAGTCCCACGCTTCTGGTACCAGTCCAGGTTGACATCAAATCAATATTATAATTAAAAATCACCTATTTTAATCCCCCCGGCAACCAAACCCAGTACCTTCAGCACGGTAGCCAAACACGCTAAACATTACACTATATTTTATAATAGACTTTCTATAATAAAATAAACATAAACATAGGTATAAGATAAAGAATGTGCCAAAAATACTTTCATAAATTGGTGCTGATACCTTTTTCAAAGAACAAAAATACTGAAAGGCTCGATAATACATATACTCGTGTTAAAAATGCTTAATTTCAAAGGCCTTTATAGTTATGGAAAAGACACTTCCAATAAATAATGTCAGAAGTGTGTTCAGCATTTCTCATGTAGGTGCATGATTGCTATTTCGAAACACAAACTAGCCTAACATTCTTAATTAATCTCCTTGGGTGTTTGTACTCTGCTATGGCAATTTCACTGACAAAAACAAAAGGTTAATTTTTAAGAGAGGGTCAGATATCTAATGTCATAATACTAAAAATAGTATTTCATCTTCTTCATTCAATGTACAATTTACATACCAACCAAGGTGCATACTTTGTTCTTATTAATATATGAGAAATATAATATGTAATAAATTATTTAATTTCTCTAGTAATATAATCACTAATTTAGCACAAAAAAAGTCATTTTGATAAAAATAATTAAGTATTTAAGTAATGAATGAATTACTAATAATGTTCTAAAATTACGGTGGGAATTTACATATGGTTGTAAATTTCAAAAGAATTCAGTTTGTACTGTAACAATATTTTAGTCAATACAAAATAAAAAATTAAAACAGTTTGATGCCAGGAATATTGAAGAGTCAAAATGAGATTCAAATAAAATAAAAATAAAGAGTAAAAAATTATTTAAAAAAATACTTTTAAACAGTAAGCTTGTTATATTACGTGCAGTTGTTAATCTACATACTTGTACATTGATTTTACAATAAATATTTACTTATTTTAATCAAGAAATTTAATATTGTTAGGTACTAGAGAATAAACTGAATAACATTAAATTACAAATTGCATTGATCAACGTCCTAATATAAAATCACTTTGGTCATTGACAAGAAAATGGTGGACAAAGGTAGCCTTCTTTCTATCAGTGGCCGACCTTGCTTTACTATGAGACTGGGCATTCGGAGGATCTCGCAAAAATATAGCTCCAAATAGAGTAGCTAAGGTTTTAGAATCTACACCATTGTCGGCACTGTAGTTTAATACTTCTTGTAGAAAAGAACATAGGTACAAGAAAACATTCTTCCTTTGTTCCGGAAGTTGCATTACAATCTGCTTACATTGTAGATAGTTAGTGGAAGCGCTGAGGCACACAGAGTGGTGATTGTAAGGGATGATGGGTTCCGCTGTACTCTCCAGTAACAGAAGAAGAGCTTCTGCCACGGAATGTACACTCCCCGGAAGAGGGGAAGATGAACCATTGTCCAGCCAGTCTCTGATCAGTAAGAATTCAGAATGCAGTCCAGGTTGCTCAAATAGATTAGGCTGCTTCAAGCCGTGCCTATAAACATGATCAACAAGGAACCAAATTTCTTTTGGAATCGAATACCAATCATTGTTGCAGTACACACTTTGATGCCTATTGATCTCTAATTCCATCAGTTTTCCAACTGGGATTTCTCTTATTGGCACTTTGATATGCACAAGCGCTTCTATAGAACTTCCGAAGCAACTTCGTTCATATGTGCCGGTAACCGTTATAAAAATATCTTTACCACCATCTAAATGCAGTACAAGTATATCATATAATTTGTCTTCTCCGGAATTCATTTTGTATGCTGACTTTTTGTTGACAAACACCTCTAATTTGACATCGCATTTCTCACCGGGACGAATGCACTTCATGTAAGGCTCAATATTCAACCAATCCTTGCAATAAGTAGATTCTTCCAATTTTTTAATGAACTCAAACTGTACTGGAACTTGCCCCGTATTGGCGATGCAGACTTCTCTAGACTGCGGTTCGAGGTACTTGACCGTGTTAAATACAATCTCAGTAGGATCAACAGTCACATGAGGCAAAAACTCGTTTTCTAATTTATCCAATTTCTTTATGACTTCCTCATGTACCTTTCTGTATTTATTAATATTAACAACCCGTACCTGAGAGTTGAACAGAGCACTCACGGGCTTGTGGTCGCTAATATTTAGTTTAGGATGACTTCTGTAACACAACTGCTCTATGTTATCTCCTTTCCAGAAGATCCTATCGCACCATGCGGGCGCTCTAGTCTTTTCGCTCGAATCCCAGTTATCAGTTCCCGGGTCATATTTGTACGTTGGTATAAAAGTTATGGGACCTTCCTTGTAACCACTGAAAACAGTTTGTAAGTCACATTGTTTTTTCAGCTGATCCGCTTGAAGAACTGCCAAAATGTTATTGTTATCCAATAACTTTTTCACAGTGTTATGATCCATTTCGGTAATTCTGTAATTTAAGTCGCCGAGCCAAAATATCTGTTCATGATCTTTGATACCTTTAGGTGGTAAAAAGTGAGTGAATTGTGTTCGATTGCATATGTCGTGGTAATCTTGATTTCTTCTTTCGAATTCCTCGACATGGGCCGCTAGATGAGAATTGACAAAGCAAAGGGAGGTGTTGTGGAGTTCAAATCTAACGGATACTCCTCCTTTGTTACCCATTTTGCCCATGATGCCCGTGCCCACTGTGTCCGCTGCAATATTCTTCACAAACTCCCGATGCTTATCTTGAACCAAGACAATAAGCATCATTCCAACGAGGCGAACTAGATCCACCTTATAGTATTTGGCTCGTTTGTCTAATCCTCCCATCACAGCTTCGTACCATTCCGCCTCTCTCGGTGTGAAATCAAAGAGAAATGCTTCCTTAGATAAATCCAGTTCTTGAAAACCGATTGCATACATGTCGGGGGGTTCGGATTCGACTCCCAACCAGTCACGCAACGAAATAGACGGCGGTTGGCCATTAACGTTCCAAGTGCCGACATAAATCTGAAAGGCTTGAGAGTTAGTATAGTCATCTTCTTTCAGTTGCATCTGATATTTGATGATGCTTTCGCGTGCAGCGATGGGTGTCGTACCCTGCGCGATGCTCTGCCGCGGTACCACAATGTCCGGACTGTCCAGTTCCGCATTCTCTTTTCCGAAACCGGTGTACTTCTGGAGCCAAGAATTGGGTTGGGGATGCCGCAGAATGTCCACATGTTCTATCCCGAGAAATAATTGATCCACAAAGTCACTGGTGCTCTTCCCAGGCTTGAGTTCGAACAAGAATTTAGATTTATGAGAATTAATGTTCAGATAAACGACAGTTTCAGAGTTTCGCTTCCCGTCGTCAATTTCGCATTTGAATTCTTTGTCTATTGGCAGAACGCGCTCTATCGAGAGGTCAGAGAAGAATTTGGGAGGGAAACTTGAAGAGAAGATTACGAACAGTGCTTTCTCATCTCCACACTCTACTACAACCAGGATCCTCTCATTTCTTACCCACTCGGGGCACACAAGTGTCGCATCACTGACTAAACTAACAACATTCTCCCCAATTGAAAATTTCGCTTGCACAGTGGCGAGTAAGTTGTCATTGGAACTCATTTCTACGTTGCAAAATGCACCATTAGCAGTTAGTACGGCGATAATTAATACTGTTCTAATTGGACGCTATGTCCTTTAAATGGAATCTTACAGGATGATACAAAATGATGACCTGGAAAAATAAAATGCTGTTAAAAAAGTTCAAGTTTACAAAACGCGTATATATCATAAATATTATATATGTTTATCGAAGGGTAAAAAACATTATGAATTAATTTCCTTACAACTATAGACAGAATATAAGTTATCAAATTACATAAATTCATCATAACTAAATAAATCAGAAACATAATCAATATGACTATCACAAAAAAACAGAATATATAATTTTAAAAGGGAGGTGTTTCATTACTTAATTTAATTAGTTCCGGGTAAAACTTGGTGAAACTGACAGATTACTTAGATTTGACAGTTGCAGATATTCCATAGATAACAAAATATTATAGATAAGTAATTAAAGAAATAAATAAAATGGCACCGTTTCATAGAGTAGAATAATATATGATAGTGCCCCATATACCTACATAAGTACTTTGTTTTTGTAGTATGTTTTTTTTGCATTTTTGGATTAAGTAGAATCTACTTAGTTCAAAAATGCAAAAAAACGTACTACAAAAAAATGTATTTTACTGTGTTTTGAGTTTGGACAGCCGTATAGGTATGCGTACAGAGTGTGGCATATAAATATTTTTCCTTTTTTCTTTTTAAAATATTATATTTTTACTCCCGGTTTACATGGAAACAATTAAATGAAGTATTTTTTATTCAAAATTGTAACTACATATGTGTACGATGAAAACATATTAATTAACCTAAGCGATTCATGTATAAAAGCTTCATTTATAAGTCAATAATAATAAGTATAGAATAAAACTATGAAGGTTTATTATAATAATGATAAAAAAATAATAATAATTGGATAATTTTTATAGCGCCATTTTCGTAAAATACTACCTCAAGGGCGCTTATAAAAACATGGATAGTAATAATAATAAAAGGATGATGATGATAATGATATACAAAAAATAAATGGATTAAAACGTCGTCAATCAGTCTCGGGCCGTCGAGTCTGGAGCGGGGAAAAGTTGAGCCGAGAAATTAAAACGCCATCCTCTTGATCCCATGGGCTGGAGAATGGCCAAGGCGTTGGGCAGTACGCCTTCCTGAGGACGCTGGAGGGCAGCTTGTTGAGCTCCTCGTCATTATGGATGGCCAACTTCCAACTTTCAGACTAGCACAGTTCAAACGGGACTTCACTTTTATCCTCTTTTGCCGCCCTTACGTTATCCGACATGATTGTTTTGTGTCTGAGGTTTTCCGCTTTCGCTTTTATACGAATGGGAGCTGGCGCAATTGAGGTATTTGATGTTTTAGTTCGATTTAATCAAATTTAACCGCTTAAGCACATGTTCTAGGATCGTTATTGTCTTTGCACATTTTTACTGCAGTCATTTATTCCCGAGAAGGTAGGGGTTCCGGATGAATATACTATGGTCGTAACGTACCCTTAAGGGACGAACACAAAGCACCTTTTAACGCACCATTGCCACATGTGTTCATTCAGCACAGATTCTTAGAAATACACTACACCGTTTAGGACCGCATTGCTATATTAAACGACGCAATGATATTCTTGATGCACTTTCATCAGTTAACAGCTAACCTTTGTAAAATTATAACTTTTAACCAGTTAACACCGATCACAATATTTATAGATGAGCAAAATATTGTAGACTTGAGATGTAAATGTCCAGAGAAAATTAAATAAATGATAGAGCGTGGTTCCTCAGCAGCCGCGTCGGGCGCTCGAGGAACCCACACAGTTGTATTGTAATCATTATCATTACATTAAGTTCAGCTGTTAAAAAAAATCACGCTTTCCTAGTCGGGAATCAAACCTAAGATCCTGACTCACAAATGATAATCAAACGTTCTAACTATTACCCTACAGAGTTATGGAGGACGATTCAACTTTAAAAAAATTACCATCTGTTCATTTAACCTGATCGAAGATAGTGTGCGAACATAATCTTGAGGGTGAACTTAAAAGTTAAATTTAGCTTTTTATTGAGGGAAGTTTAGGGGTTCGTCTGTCAAATTGACATCTGTCAAAAATATTTATATTTAGTTAAAATCGCGACCGTGAATTTGAATAGGAAAACAAACAAATCATACAATTTTGTTCTTATCTCTCGATGTAAAGTAAGGTCAAATGGTAAATGACCCTATTAGACGATATTTGATTAAAAGGTTTCTACAAGGTCAAGTAAAATGACGCTGGTACAATTTTGTAATTCTGCGCTGTGCCGCCTTAGAGCCGGAAACTTTCACCGCCCCGTTCAATACTTTGCGCACATTGAAGGCTATAAAACAAGAACGCTTACTACGAAAGTGAAATCTAGAGCAAATATGGTAAGTGACCTGTTGATTTGTTTTTATAAGTCTTATAATACTATTTTAATGAATGTATATGAAATTAAAACTAACCATATTTAATAGTTAAATATCGATAATTACATATAATGGAATATTATTGTCTATTTGTTGAAATTACTGTTTTATAAAACACTAATTATCATTTTGTGTTCAAAAAATATATATCGGAATGTTGAACTAAAATTACTCAAAAGTAGAACAAGAGAAATGTAAAATTTTCTAAATATTATTTTTTTGACATAAATCTATAAAAACAGTATGAATAAGAAAAGAAAAAGACGTTTGAAACGAAATGTGATTTATCATACATTTTGAGTGGCAAATTGAAGTTGTATGAAATATAAGAATCAGCTTACCAGCTTTGTAATATAAACAATAGTAAAATGACAGGAAGCAGTTAATATTATTGGATATTTTTCAAAAGATTTATGTTTAAAGTTGATGTTTTTACAACATTTTGAGTGTGTCCACACTTGTTTACAAAATCTTAATTCTCTTAAATTACAGGAGTTATTTTCATATTATTTTTTGACATCTCATCAAAGATGAAGAAGTCTGGGCATTTACGGGGCTGACATAGGCTGGTTTAAGTGATCACTTTACACACGTTCATTCAACAATTCCACCTATTATTGACAACCACACTACTCAAATTCTTGGAAGTTCTATGTTTTAAACTAACATTATAAATTTGACAGATTAAAGCAAATTTGCAATATAATTTACAGACTGGAAAATTAAGTGACACTGAAAGGGTGGAATTACTGCAGCCGCTGTTGTCAAATGGCTGGAAACTTCAAGATAATAGAGATGCCATTGAAAAGAAATTCATGTTCAAGAATTTCATTGAAGCCTTTAGTTTCATGTCCCGAGTAGCGCTATTTGCCGAAAAGATGGATCACCATCCGGAATGGTTCAATGTCTACAATAGAGTTGAGGTGTGTTTCATCAGCATTATTTATTTATGTCTTGCGGGCTTTACCCAATCTTCTTTTGATATACTTGTACATAGAAAACAAAAATTAAAAAAAAATTACCAGCCTTACAAAGGGAATGCTAAGTAAATGCTGAGAAGTTCCTGATTGGCCCACACTAGTTTATCCTTCCTTTTCCCAACACAAATTAAAATAAAACATGTTTTTCGTTAGAAGAAACAAAAATCCACTAATTGATCTTTAAACCTTGTACATAATAAGCAAAGTAAATAATAAATGCACCTGCCATAAAAAAAACTAATATATTTGGAAGGGAAATTAGGTACTCAAAACATCTAATATTAATTAACAAATATTATTTTTAGAATTGTAATAAAAGATTCTGGCAAAAATATTTTTTCCTTTTTTAATTGATAATTTACATAATTTTTACTGTACTAGATAAAATAAAATAAATTACAGTGTTCATCAGTTGATGATTTAGTATTTCAATGTTTGTTCTTATATTTCAGCGATTGATTTTTAATATTACCAATTCATCATTTGTTTACTTTTATGAACAATACAAAAACTTAAATAATATGTACACAAAGAAGTCTAATTAATATTATTTTCAGGTGACACTTTCAACTCATGATGTAAGTGGCCTCAGTGGAAGAGATATAAAACTCGCTAAGTTTCTTGATGAATCCTTTGCTAAGAATTAAACCAATGTTTACTTAAAGGGAACTATGTAACATTAACACTATATATATATATATATATATATATATATATATATATATATATATATATATATATATATATATATATATATATATATATATATATATATATATATATATATATATATAATTTTTTTATTAAATGTAGACATTCATTTTCTTTTCTTATGTTTTTAAATAAATAAAAAAAAAACTCGCAAAGAATAATTAAGTGTTTTATTCCTTGTATTTTTATGTAATCATTATTTACAATATTTGTAATTATAAAAAAAATTATCTCATGGATTATCGTTTGAACAATACCTATTTTAATTATATATACGTAAAATGTATTATATTTTATATAATACAATAAATGTAGTAAATTAATGCATCGATTTGTTTAATTCGTCAAATGATTAGAAAAAATAACATCCAAATAATTTTCACATAATAATTTTCTAAGTTCCAATGTATGGTCTAGCCCTCTAGTTTCACACACCACCTTCACCTGGAAAAATAAAATAAAATTGATTGTTTTTCTGTTAAGTATTAATATTCTGTAATATATCAATTCATATTTTAGATTTTTTTAAATTGGTATTACTATCTAGTATAGTAAAAAAACTATGTAGGTAAAAAAAAAAAACATTTTCTACATTAAAATTATAATACATAAAATTAATTTTATAAAAATTATGTAAATGTGAAGAAAAAAAACACCCACTAAATCGGTCTCGACAAAGTGCGTGTGTGTTAACACACCTAGCGGAAACACTTGCAGTATAATATTGTTAATAATAATAACAGTATTTTCATAGTACATAAAACAATTGGATGGGTTATAAAAAAAAAATTGTGTCTAATATCAGATATATTATCTACTGATTACATAATATGAAATCAGTAGGTTCAATAACTATGGGTTAAAGGGAGCCATAACTCCTCCGTTTATGCTAATTTGTTTTTTAAATTAAAATTTGAAATACTCACTTGAACGCTGAATATGTCAGTTGTGACCCAGGCTCTTTCGTGCATTATGTCCTTGATGGATACTCCGATAGAACATAGAAGTTTGCAAAGTTCCGCTATTCCACCTGGTCGGTCACTGACAGTTACCTTAAACTTAACAAGGCGGCTTTCAGCTGCCAATCCCCTTTCAAGGCACCGTCCCAAGAGAGTAGAGTCGATATTGCCTCCCGACAGAAGACAAACAACTCTAGAAATTCCACAATGAATTAAATAGAGAAAAAACAACTCAACCAAATAATAGCGAAAATATTCTCACTGAAATTCTTCATATAACCTGCATTTAGTCACGAGATATTAGATTACATTATTTTTGTTAGTATATCGCTCACTCCTTTCAAGAACGTCATAAATCAAAAAATTTGATTGTTCAGGAGAATGTTTTTAAAGTTTAAAAATATAATACAATGTATTAAAAATAAATATCAAGCCACTTATTGAACTTTTTACTGTGCAACAGATCTTTTTAGGTAAAACCTGAAGGTTTTTTCTCCATTTGAAAAATATTTAGTAAATTAAAAAAAATAATTAAACAAAACCTCTTCTTCAAAATGCGAAAACAATACTTTCTGCCCTGTAGCGGGTAAATATTAAGTTAAAAATATGCCTCTTTTGCTGGGATATAGTACATTATCTGGGCATTCCGAAAACATGCACAACTGGAAATTGACAATTTTTGATTTAAGATGTTTTTTAAAGGAGTGAGCGATATATGCTACAATATTGCTAGTGAATCATTAAATATGTGTGAGTATGTGCATGGGTCTAAGCCAAGTCATTGTCGTTAGACATTGGATAGTCTTTGTTAACAATTAATATGCCTCATTGTGTCCACCTCTGTGTGTAGTGGTTATCACGTTTGATTACTGTGCTGTAGTTCCTAGGTTCGATTAACAGAAGGGTTAAAATAAATATATGTGATTTTTCACTTATAGAGCACAGGACTGACCAGCTTGCCTTCTCGAAATTAGCGATCAATAAAACACTGGGCCAATGTGATGCAGTAATCAACAGTAGTAGTAGAAATCAACATTTTCGGCTTTCAGGATGTAAATGGTTATATTTTGACCCTTAGAAAAGCAGGCTTATAAATATATATGGTCTACTCAATTTTACCCTAATTTAAAAACCATTAACATGTTTAACTCAAGGTTTACTCTCTATATTCATCATCTGAATAATTATTTTCGATATACCATGTGTGCCTACCACTATTTTTAATCATATGGCTTGATTATTGATTACACTATAATACAGTATTCTTAAATATGCATTAAACAAGTCCACCATCGACCCACAACGGCAAGACCTACCCCGAGTTGAATGTGTTCAAGATAAATATTAGTAATAATTAATTATTTTAAGAGTAGGTAAATGTAAAATGGTATTACTTTTTCCCAACCAATTCAGGCACCAGACCGGAGAGTATGGCTGCAATACCTGATGCTCCCGCCCCTTCAACGACACATTTTTCCGCTTCAACTAATCTCAAAATGGCTTGAGCAATCCATTCTTCCTTCACAACAATCTGAAATAAATGAATTCTTAATATAAATCAGGGTTTTTTCCTTGTAACGGGACGGAACAGCGTTTCGGCACCTTTTTTCTTGTTTTTTTTTTTTTTAATTTTCAAAAACAATTAGACGAAACAATATTTGTGCGTACGTAATTACAATCTATATTTATGTAATTCATCAAAATGATAAAATGTGGTATTGTAATGAATATTAAATGATATTTGAACATACATATATTTTTTTAACAACATTTTGAGTGTATTCAAATACTTGTTCACAAATCTGGTTGTCAATCATGGGTAGAATTGGTGAATATTACACGTGCCAGCCTATGACGGTCGTAAGCCCCGTAAATGCCCAGACTTCCATATTCTTCTTCATCTTTGTTGAGATGTCAACAAATTATTTATAATTTTTTTTTAGTTCAAAGCTGGACATGTAGTGAGTTCCGGGTCCTTTTTGTTTAAAAAAAAGCCCTGGTAAAAATTATAATACACAAGTACATATTTATATACTTGAAATAAAAAGCATGATACACAAATTGATTCAGATTTGTTCATGGTGATGAGAAGTTTTTAATTTACCATTCTGTCCATGAGTGAACTGACTGTTGTAAAGGCGTTACATCCAACTGTCGGTACAGCTAAACCATCCGCTAGAGTTGACAGAATGTGCGTAGTTACCGGGCCTCCCATTTTTAACGCCTCACTCATACTTGGACACTTCTCAGATTCTACACCCTAGAAAAAAAATAGAAAACATTTAGATATGGACATCACAAACATGTTTCTCTCAACAGTTTAATTCACTGGAGTGGCCTATGCACCGTTGTGTGCGGGTAAGGGTTAGAAAAAGAAGATACACAGACAAATATTCGCAAATTAAAATAGTGGGCCTACTGGTTGATCCACGTTTTCCTATATTTGTAAGTAAGTTTGTTTGGGTATTATTTTTGTCATAGTACAGAGATGGAATTTTGCCATCACTGGGAATCATATATAAACCGGTCAGCAAGCTGTTATAATTTTTCAATTAATTTATTCACGTATAGCAGCAATTATAAATCATGTGCCAATCTTGCCAGTGTGTATTAATATTATTTCCATCATTATTGGTTCGCAATACATACTTCTTTATATTCCTTTAACTTTTTGGCAAGTCCATCAATCGGAATTTCTCATATTTTAGTTTTCTCAGTGTATTATAAACAGCTAAAGAATAAAAGTTTTATAGGTGTCTCGACTTGATATTAAACATATATCATTTTTTATATTTGAAAGAAGATGGAAGTCTGAACATCCCAGGGCGTACGACCTGGCATTTGGCCGGCTTAAGCGATCACTTTATACACTTGTGTAACATTCTGGCCATTATTGAACATCCACATTGCATCAATTTTTGAAAACTGTCCGTATGAATGGTCTCGATTACCTTCAAGGGTAGAATGGTAAAGGTTACACAAGTGTATAAAGTATTAAGAACAGTGTCCGTCGATGGTTGCTTCCCGTTGGAAGGGACAAGGTAGAAAGTGAATTAATTAATGTCCAGGTGTTATTATTTTATTGGAGAATCTTTATACTGTAAATTGTTATTGTATCTATTGTATGTAATGTATATAATCTTATAATTAAAAAAAGAATAAAAATGAAAATAATAATAAAAAATTGTATTAACATGTAAGTATTTTGGCTCAACACAGGCCATGCCTAAAGAGCCGTAATACAAATAGTAAAAAAAAAATGTATGTATCTTCATAATAAATAAATAAAATTCGCTTAAGCTAGCCAAATGCCTGGTCGTAAGCCCTAAGATGCTCAGACTTCCATCTTCTTTCATATAAAAAGTATGATGTTTCATATCAAGTTGAGACACCTATAATATTGACATATCATCCAAAGGGTGATTAATCAAGTGTCTGATATGATAAATGATATTTATAAAAGTTTAACTTAAATCATCGTACAGTATCAGAATGCTCTACTTTAAAAAATATGTAAATTAGTATTATAATATATTTTTTATCATTTGTAAAAATAAAAAATAAGTTTTGTCTATATTTAAAATTAAGCTGATAACATATGGTAGGTATATATATATATGAGTAAGATAAAATTTTATGAGTTGACATCACTTTTAATGGCTTTATTGATTGTTTGTCAAAATATATTTTAAGTACTTAAAAACGATCTAATGTATGAAAAATATATTATTGCATCATGACAATCAATCAATTTTTAATTATTGCTATATTGAAAATCTGCTTATGGATAATCATAATATAGCATTTTTTCTGTTAAAAAAAACTAATTATTATAATAAGGTTTCCATGGCCAAAAGCCATGATACAAGTACCTACATAAATTGACAGAAGCACACATTTTCAAAAATTTTAATATAAAATTACAATTAGATCATTAAAATATTTTGCCACATTTCGTTATAAATGATCAAATTTAGTAGAAAATATTTCATCCCGGTTGTAAATATAGCATTTTTGTGTAGTAAATGAGCAAATAGTTGAAGGAAATTTCTGGGATGCCGGAGAAACCGCCATAAGAGCAAGCGAATTTGTAACAGCCAAGAAACTGTGTTGATACAAATTCTTAATACAATTTTTGAATCTCATATGTTTGACTTATACACATGAAAATCATATTTTAAATGATATTTAAATACAACATTTTGAGTGTGTCCAAATACTTTTTCACAAAATCTGTATTGTCTCCAATTACAGGAGTTATTTTCATTTTATTTTTTGACATCTCATCAAAGATGAAGAAGAATATGGAAGACTGGGCATTTACGGGGCTGACGACCGTCATAGGCTGGTTTAGGTGGTCATTTTACACATGTGTAACATTCACCAATTCTACCCATTATTGACAACCACACTACTCAAATTCTTGGAAGTTTTTTTATATGTGAACCAATTTTGAAACATTGTTATTGAATCACTAGAACTCCACTAGAGACATTGGTGAGATGAAAAGAAGCTTTTAATAAAAATGGAAAAGTTTCTGCTCAATAGAGCAGAAACTCTACCCATTATTGACAACCACACTACTCAAATTCTTCTACTACTCAGTTTTTGAATCACTAGAATTTCACAAGAGACATCTATTGGTGAGATGAAAAGAAGCTTTTTAGCTTCCATATTCTTCTTCATCTTTGATTGATGAGACATCAAAAAATAATATGAAAATAACTCCTGTAATTGGAGATAATCCAGATTTTGTGAACAAGTATTTGGACACACTCAAAATGTTGTAAATAAATTATCTGGTCAAATTATAAGCTTAAATAATAAAAATGAAAATAATATTTTCTGGCGTTTCTCATGTGTGTGATTATAATCCAGGATTCGGACCTCACATACTAATAAAAGAGTTTCTGCTTAGTAAAAAAGCTTCTTTTCATCTCACCAACAGATGTCTCTAGTGAAGTTCTAGTGATTAGAGAACAAGGTTTCTAAATTAAAGTAAAATACTAAAGTATTTGGACACACTCAAAATGTTGTAGATATTTAAATAGTTTTCATTTCAATAATATCTTCAAGGATATCAATTTAGAGTATACAAACAATGTATGAATTTCCATAATGTTTTTGGACTTACATATATTTTGACGCTGGGTTTGAGATGTTTAATAGCTGTCGCAACTCCAGCTATTAATCCTCCGCCTCCGACTGGGACCAGGACCGCATCTACGTCAGGCAAATCTTCAAGTATCTCCAGTCCAACAGTTCCCTGCCCGGCCATTATGTGAGGATGGTCATACCTGAGATAAAACATATTTATAAAGACTGTATTTATTGAGATGGTTTTTATTTTGTATAACTGCGACGTAAATGAAACATTTCGGAATTGAATTTCTTATTGTTGTAATAATTGTTTTGATTTCTGAGAGCTTATCCTTCTTCTTTTTCTGGACCTTATTCAGAAACAACGACTCATACATCGCTGGATCGTGTGGAAACAGTAACCTCGATCATCAATTATTTGAAGGCAAAGTTTACTCGTAGGCTTCTCTGAAAATAGTATTCAATTGAAACTTTATAAAATAAAACTAAAACTCCCTGAAGATGACAAGGTATTGAACCAGGAAAACCAGTTGGAAAAAGTACAAAAATAAATGTGGTTAAAAATAAAGTTGTAGTTTTATTTTATAAAGTTTTATAAAATGTGCCACAAAGTATTTGCAAAAAACATTCAAGAAAATGAAATATTTATGTATTGTATATTATGTGAACACAATTATTTTAAGACAATAAATAAATAATGAATGGTAATTTTTTTGAACCCCTGAGAATTGAATTCTGAACCTCATACATAATACACATTGGGTGTGGATAAGGGTTAAAAGAAAAAGAAGGAGAAATATGTCTATGTGGAAATGTGGAAAAAACTATAAAGTTATTATTCTGTCATATAGATTAGTAATGTAATTAATGGAATAAGTATTTACATTACCCATTAATGTAAGTCAATTCTTTTTCTTTTCCCAATTTGATGGCGATTGCCTTCGCTTCAGTCATGTTTTCTCCTGCGACAATGACATTGGCATTAAAGTCCTTACACTTCTGGATCTTCATTATGGGGGCAATCTTTGGCATCACCACTGTTACAGGCACTCCAAGTAGGAACCCGTGGTAACTGAGAGCCTGTGAGTGGTTTCCCAAGGAAGCGGATATCACTCCTCTTTGTTTTTTCTCTGCTGATAACATAATGAGGGCATTTCGTGCTCCCCTTTCCTTAAAACTGCAAAAGTAATGGCTTATATAAAAGTAAAGTCCGGTTCAGTAAGCAAATGATATTCAAATTGATATATTTTTTAAATGAACAAGAAGTTATACTATTGCATGCAGGTAGATCTAAATTTTAATTTCTTCAGTTCAATTAAAATGGAAACACCCCTCTTCTGTCTCTAATACATAAATGAAATTGTGGTTTGTGTAATAAATACACTTTAATAACTAAAGTACATAATTATACCAACCTGCCAGTAAATTGGAGGTAGTCATTTTTAAGGTAAATTTCAATACCAGTGTCTTTTGATAGAAAATGGGATTTCTGGAAGAAAATTATATTGTAATTATGTATATATATTTTGTATGCAAATATTCCCTCATTAGTATGTTAGCACAAACTATTTTTATTACATGTTGGCCCACAGTGGCGTGCACAGAATTTTTAATCAAGTTAGGCAGTAGAAACACAGTGTTAATTAATATTTAAAACGTATACAACAGACGACTACCTTCATTCAAGTATTAAACATTTAAAAATGTTTGTTTTTTTCTCTAACAGATAACCGAAAAACGTGTTTGTTTTAATAACTAAACGAACATTTAATTTTTTACCATATAATTTTTACTGTCTTTTTACTGTCTTGGATTGTGAGAAAAAATATCACCACTCCAAAACCATATTTCATTTATTTATGGTACACATTTTGAAAACTTACGACACACAGGGTCTTTCTTATTCCATCCTTTATCCTGAATGATGCAGAGGAAACGTCTTCGAAGGTTATTTTCAAAGGATTGTCAGCATTACACATTGGGTCCTCGACAAAATTTTCAGCCACCATTATGTAAAAAATATATATACGTATTTCAATTTGTTGCAGACAAGTTTTGAGACATGCAGCTTTGCAAGAATGATTGTATTCACCAAGAGCACGAGTATTTATTATTAAACATAGATTAAAAACAAATTGTTGTTATTATCTTAAATGTAATCGGGTTAAGTAAACAACGTGCTTTGAAAACATGTCGATAAATAAATATTTTTGGCACAACATATCGATAATAAGGGGTAAGTATATGTACATATACATATTTTGGGACATTCCATAAGCAATGCCGCATATTTTTAATGCATTAGTTGTGCTGTGTATATTGTGCATCGAATATTTAATATAAAATATTTTGAATATTTTATTACACCGTATTTTGTGCGAAAATTGTAATAATAGTTTGCTAGTAAGTTCACATCTGTATCAATGTAAAATTTAAACGATATTAGCAAAAGATCGGTAGTTTTAATTCTGAATCAATCAATTCGTCACAAATCATCGAATGAGGTCTTTATATGTATTTTTTTTTTTAAATAAATAAAAAAAAAACAAATATACGATCAAAATTATAAATATTTTTTATTAATGTACGGTTTTTAAAAACCTCTAAAATAAAATTTTTTGAAACTGTAGGGTGCGTACGTATTGAAAGTATTGGTAGTAAAATAATATTCAAGCATCATACGACGTAGCAAAAAAATCTAAGACGTAACGAAAAAAGGATATCGAATTTTTAAATTAATAAAGTAAGAAATTATTAACAAATAATGGAAAACATGTTTTGTGTTGAAAACAAATATTTAATGGCTTGTTTAATTTCAAAAGTATCTCAATAAAAACAACATTGCTTTGGGATGACCCAATATTCAATAAAAATAATAATAATAATGGTACAGTGATACGAGTGATGTTTTTACAGATAATTTTTATGATTTTTAAGAACTGTGACGTCTTAAAATATTTTTATTGCCTTTTTATCAGTCACATGAGAAATAATATATTTCGAAGTGGTAGTCACAAATAATAGAGTATCTAGTATAACACATAAGGGTATTCGTATATGAAGGTGTTACTTGCAATTTAATTTTAAATTATCCAATAAATGAATATCTGCGAGAATTGACTATTTCGTTAAACCACATACTGTTTTATGGTTGTTTTAAAAAAATGTTTAGACATTGTTTTTAAACGGATTCATTATTTTAGAATTTAATCTTTTTTCTTAACTTTAATTTTCTACCATCAATTTGAATTGAACTTTGTTTTAAACCCCATCACTGTAACAAAATAAAATACTTACTGCTATCGACTGTCGTCGTCTTGGTTCCATTTTGATATTGTAAAAATTCACTGAACTTTGTAATAAGTTAAAATATAACCGATTCCTTCGAAGTTATCAGTACGAATAATATCATGATCATGAATGTTCATGGAATTCATTGGTCTAATATTATCACCGGTTCATACCAATAGCAACATCGAATTATGTTGGTAACTATTTTGTAGGTAATGATTCATATAAATAGTTTTGCTTTATGCGAAACCCATAATTACTAACTGGGTTATAATTATTGTTTATATGCCTGACCTCTTTATCAAAGGTATCTAGGCATGAAGTGAATAACGAAATTGTATGTTTTAATATCGAATTTTTTAAGCTAATATAAACACACATATAATTTGTTCAGTTGACTTGAATTTTACGAACATGTATATATTTATCTGATAAAAGGCTCCTTAATATTCTTTAACTTTGTGCTATTTTGTATGTTTTGTACTGACTTTTTTGGCAACAGTTGCACGGGTATTTTACATAATAAAACAACAACCATTCAAAATTATCTCAACTTGATATGAAACATGTACATATATGGATGTCTGCGCATCCCAGGGCTTGCGACCTGGCATTTGGCTTGCTTAAGTGACCTGGTATGCTCAGACTTCCATTTACATGTAAAATATCAATTTGAGACGTTTGATAAAAAATACTTCTTATCCGTAGGGGGAATCATCCAGTGTCCGATATAATTAATAATATTAATATTGTTAAACAACCATACAGTTTTTCCACTTTTATTTAGTTTGATCGGGTTTCGTCGTTACTGACCAGTTTGATGATGTCGGTAACAATGAAACCCGGTTACTTATAATTATAATAACCGGGTTAGTTACAATTCTATTTATTTTGTTTTATTCTTTTTTAATTCACGATACTTATAATTCCTTAATTATAATTCTATTAATTTTTTTATTCTTTTCTAATTCACGATACTAATAATTCTTAATTTTTTTAGGAACTTGTGGAAATATAAAATATTTTGATTTTCAATACCATTTATATTGTAAAATTTGATTTTCCCGCGAACTTTGAGGAATGGGCATACCTATTGTTTAAATAAGTACCTAAACTACGATTATCTATGAAAATTTTATATCTTTGAATCATTGTAGTTCTTTGTAAAAAAATTACCATAATTGTTTATGGCTGCGATTGTTTTTAAACATGGCGGATTTTTATGCGTAGTGTAAAGCCGGAAGAAATGTCAAATATGGCCTACCATTATGTAGTAACTGCTCAAAAACCCACCGCAGTAACTGCGTGTGTAACAGGTAAACAATTTAAAACATTTTTATTGTGTATTGTCATTCTTTACCCCAAAATGTCAGTTCCGCGTTTGAGGTTAACACTACTTTACATACGCATGTTTGGATTCAATCGTTAATTCTCCTCGTGAGACCTTAAAAAACGATAAACCCTTATGACTGTTTATTATTGATTGTTGTATTGCTTTTTACTAAGTAAAAATACAAAATACTCTGTTGTATGTTTTGGCGTTTAATTGCGCAATGTGAAAAAGTTAACTCTTCGTCTTCCCGGATATACCGGTCCTCAAAACTGTTTTGATTTTTTCGTTTAAAAAAGTCGCTCTATGAAACATGCAAAGTTTGCTCAATAATATATGAACATGTTTGCATTTATGTTTGTTGAGAGATGTATTATATGTACATGTACAAATGAAAACCAATATGTTTTTCGCTAGGTACTTCGTCTGAAAATACAATATCAATAATACAATACAAAAAATGTTAAATATTATGGAAACTAGTCGGAATTTTTCATTATGTAGAATAGGATTTTACGAAAAATTATTATAATAACTTAACTTGCGATCTTTTTCAATATTGTGACAATTTCATGGCGTATTTTTGAGTATTTCAGTTATACCACTGTAGAATGTGACAAATGGATTACAGTTGACTATTTTTTGGGAATTTGTGATGTTAAGGAACCTCAATAAAAATTAGTATTTTCATTATAAGTGCCATGAACAAGTGCTACTCATGGGGGAATTTGTGACGTTAAGAATCCCCTATTGTGAAAATTTCTTATAATGAATACTTCTTTTGACAGATCCTATTTTGTTCCGCTCAATTGTAGTATAACTATTAGCGCACAAAAGTTGTACTTTATATGACAGCATTTTGCCTTTTCCATGCCTTTTTTACGGACACAAGCAACATTTTGTTTATAAAGTTGTTTGCCTCCGTAGTGTAGTGCTTAGCATATTCTGCCCTTTTCTTGAAAGACCCGGGTTCGATTCTCAGAGGGGTGTAAATAAATATGAAATTTCTTCACTCTAATATTAATTTGATACTACTTTGGACCAGTACCTAAAATGTAGAGTTCATCACCTTACCTTCATTATATCAATGATCAAGTTAACACTTCATCAATTAGGTGCAGTGCCCTATGCACCATTAGGTGTAGGTGAGAGCCAGATAAGTAGTTAGACTGAAATTTGAGACAATGATTATTATTATTTGATATTCAACCTTTCCGGGAGTATGGACGTAAATGAACATCGTTGCGAATTTTCCTCAAAGGAGTATCGACGTTAATGAACAAGTTGGTATGATGTTACTTGTATAGCAATGACATCAGTGGATATTTGTATGTAATTTGGTCATAAAATAAAACCTAGAGATGGTGATTTAATTTAAAAAAAAATTTAAACATAATTTCTATCTTCATAATACCTAAATTATGTAATTTTTTCCATGTAATAATTTTCATGTAAAAAGAACCCACTCCCCGGAGAAAGTCGGACACCAATTATTGTACTCCCGGAAAGGTTAATACAGTATGTATTATATTAGATCTACGTTTAGGTCTAGATCAAAGCTTCAGGGATTATCTCTTCAGGCACAACAATGGAGTCGTTCAAGTTCATTGATGCACTCGGTTAGCATAGTCCTGAAACACTGAGGAACTCTGTTTAAAATTAGTCTACTTTAGGGGCCTTAATTTTGTATTTTATATCCTTATGTTAATCTTTCTTTCGTTCATTTATTTTATTTATATAATTATTTATTTTTTCCACGGATGTAGTACAATATAAACTTAATATTTATTATTTTATTAATAAATTCACTCCCTAAAAAACTTTATTTTCTTCAGATTAAGTTGACGACTAAGATAAACTCCGAAATTAAGCCAGCAACCTTTATTTTTAATATTAATTAGATATAACACTCCTTATCGTTCATCATTCACTTTGTGTGATACCACTTTTATAGACACTTATTCGTGACTACCGGTTTTGGAATAATCATTCCATTATCAGATCATTAAAATAAAATTATTACTGTCTGACATTTGTACAAAAATAAAATTTTGAAAGAGAGATAGAAGACAAATGAATCACAATGGGAATATTTTTTAAAGTGGACATGAAGTTAAATTTAACATACAAAATATTTAACTAGTTGTACCCAGTCACGTCTGGCTGTGACTCAGTCTGGTTAGATGGGAAAGAAATAAAATGAAAAGGACACATTTTTATTTTTAATTTCACAATGCTTATGAAGTGACGAGAATTTAAAAAAAAAAACAGTAACGCAATCGAAAAGATATAAAATGCTAAATTATAACAGCCGTCAAGAAGTGCGGTGTCCACTATGAGTAATCTTTAGTATTGTGTGAGCTGTTAATGTTCAATAGATTCACCCCATCACTGAGTGTTAATATTACTCGTAGGGTGAGTCAATATAAAATAAATATACATTGGAGTTTTTTTTTTAGGAAACTTTACATCACCAACAGATTTGAATTTGTTGGTTGCAAAGAATTCACGACTTGAGGTCTACTTGGTGACCCCAGAGGGCCTACGGCCCATGAAAGAGGTTGGAATTTATGGAAAGATTGCCAAAATGAAACATTTTAGACCACCTGTAAGTATTTTTACATACATGTTTATAAAATAACTACTTAATGTTCATTTTACACGTATAATGCATTCATTTTGATGCGAGTGCTGTGCCTGCAGCTGAAGCGCAGGACTGATCACCTTGTCTTTGCGTAATTTCAATCATGTTAACACGGCCCCATGTGCATCACGAGATGAGAATAACGGTTAGAAGAAGAAAAATTAATTTCTTAGATTTTCTAATGTTTGCCTTTAGAAAAGTGACAATATAAATGACTCATGACTCAAGCTACCGTCTAATAATTTTTTTTCAAAAACAATCAATTTCTGTATTCAATATTTATAGCGCTAACTTTGCGATTTTACTACTTACTTATGGTAAGTTATACAGTAAATTTCTATCTTTCTGCTTAAATAGTTTCCCCCATTTGCACACTGAATTAGTAACCTAAGGAAATGGCTTAGTGGACTGGGTAGGCCGAATGTGGTAAGGCTCATGTAAATGACCCATAATATATATTCTAACTTCAAACTAAATCTCCACCACTTTTATTAGTTCAACCAATAAACGCAGAAGTATCTACCAGTGCGTTGGTAAAATTTGTATTATCCAGGGTATTACAATTTGTATTATCTACTCTTCTTTTGTTCGTGTCATGTTATGTCCCCCTGACGTCGACTATCACTTGAGAGTAATTACCCTTGTTTTCGGCAGCTCTAAATAGCGCCTTGACGGTCCTGATCCCCGTTTAATCACGTATATTCCGGAGCCAGGGGATCTGTCTACCCACACCTCGTTGACCCTTTATTTTGTCTCTTATGATTAGGTGATTACTTACTCACAGCATGCCAACAAAACCCGGGTGACTGAAAATATTTGACTCATTATAAATAATATTTTTTCTCATTTCTCAGCATGAAAACAAGGATCTGGTATTCCTCCTCACCACTCGCTACAATGCCATGATATTAGAATGGCGGGTGGGTCCCAATGGAGAGTTGGATGTGGTGACGCGTGCCCACGGAAATGTGGCCGACAGGATCGGGAAGCCCTCGGAGAACGGCATCCTGGCTGTAGTGGATCCTCAGGCCAGAGTCATCGGTCTGAGATTGTACGATGGACTCTTCAAAATTATCCCCCTTGATAAGGACTCTACGGAATTAAAAGCTGCTAGTTTAAGGTGAGATTATAATGATTCCATATCAGCATTTAGTGTGTATTGTTGCGTTTCGCATTAAAGTACACTACATACATTAACTATAACGTATAGTTTAATCTTCGTGCGTACCGCCCGAACCGTGGGGCCATACAATACCAGGTTAGTTAGCGATGGTCCCACTGCAGGGGCGTAGTGATTATTTTTTTGGATATTTCCAGATTATATCGGGTTTTGGACTACCAACTCTTTCTATTGATGATACAACACAATCAAATCATTTGACTGTTTCAAAATGTCATTAATATCTTACTACTCGAGAGGTTAACATAATCGAAACCATATTAGATTTGTACGTCTTAAGTTCCCAAGAGCTAGTATATATATACATAGTAAGTAGGTAGTTTGCTTAGGGTATAGTTTTAGCACATTGATAATTCAATCATATTTATTACTTTTGTAAAACAAATATTTATAGTGTAGTTTTTTTTGGTGTCTGCTTTCCAAGTGTAGCGGTTAGCATGTCTAACTTCCGAGTTGGAGGTCCCGGAGTCGATTTTCAGGGGGGTCATAGTAAATACCAGTGAGTTTTTACTCTAATACCTATTTATTAAATATCACCCTGAACTAGTGGAAGACTGGTCATTTTACCATAATAAAATTAACTTAATTACTGAATAGATATGATGCGGTACCCTGTGGACTATTGGGCGTAGAAAAGAGCTACATACAAGAAAAATATGATATTATGTTGTAGTTTTGCATTATCGATAAAATTAATAAATGTGTGTTGAGATGGTTTGGACATGTAGAACGAATGAGTGAGGAAAGAAGGGTAAAACAAATTTATGAGGCGAAAGTAATTTTAAAAAGGAGCAGAAGAAGACCGAGAAAAACATGGCACGATCAGGTATGCCAAATACTTGAAAGTGGTCAGGTTAGGAGTCGTAATAATCAGCGGGTATGTATTCGGCAGTGGCGGACCTACCCTAGAAGCCCAGAAGCCCGGGTTGCCTAACAACTCCAACAATTATTAAAAATACATAATTAATGTATGCCTATTTTTAAATTATCGCGCGCTTTTTCGTACTACCCGAGATAGCCGAGTGTAAAAATTCGGCTTTCGCCCTGTCTGTTGCAGGTGCAGGCGATACATGATTAGCCATCTCGCTCGCTCTCATTGGCTTCAATTTGGGCTTCTGCTTCCAGCAAAACGCATAGTTGATTTGGTTTAAAAACATAACTTTAAACCGTACAATGTAGGTACCTATATGGCATTTTGTATCGAGTTCGGAAGCCAGCTTCGGTAGCGTGAACATAGCTACAGAAATTAGCTACAATTCGCAATATTTGTAACGAACGTATTTCATTATTGTTATCTGTTACTCATCTGTCAGATGCTTATCAACTAGTTTTATGCCTTTGTAGAGCCATAAATATAAAATAAAATAGATAATCCATAATTAAATACGGTAATTGTAGGAATTATTAAGATTTGAATAAGTTTTCGCATTATTATCGTTCTTCGCTACGTTTTTCGTAAGCACATTTTTGTTTGAACGTCATAATGAATTCGGATACGGCCGATGTCGTTTGTGCTGTTTTATTTATTTATTTGTTTTATTTATAAAAGTGGTTGAAGGAATTAATTTATAATGGAAAGGTGAGCGCATTGAATTTTATTAAAAAAAAAGAAATGATTACATCTCAAGGTCTCAAAGACCTACTCCTGATTTAAAAATACCACAACTGTTAAATTACATATAAGGAAGTTTAATCAGTCGATATACAAAACTCGTTGGATTAGAAACGTATTGAAATATATTATTAGATTAAAACCAATATTTTTAGCTTTTCCACTTTATTTTTATTTGACCAGCGACCGGGTTACCGACATTTTATTACCGTTACCGACATCATCAGACTGGTACTGTCGATGTCGATGTACTGATGATGTCGGTAACGACGAAACCCGGTCGCTGGTCAAATAAAAATAAAGTGGAAAAGCTAAAAATATTGGTTTTAATCTAATAATATATTAAAATGCAATTCCATCACGAAGTGCCAGTGGAAAATAAAAATCTATTAGAAACGTATTTTACTGCAGTCAACATTTTCTTTATTTCAATGTGATGGCTATTCCATACAAAAATTACATCTTTGCATTTTTTACACTCATTACAATACATTGTTTATCTTTATATTGTTTTTTTAAATAAAGTTTTGTCCTGACATTCCTTGGTTGAACTGCATTTTATAGAATAAAATAACGACTATGAAATTTTTTCCACTTGAATTTTATTTGACCAGCAACCGGGTTTCGTCGTAACTGACATCATCGGACTGGTGGTGTCAGTTATGACGAAACCCGGTTGCTGGTCAAATAAAATTCATGTGGAAAAAATTACATAGTCGCTATTTTATTCTGGCTACGCTTGGATGGCTTGACTCTGGCCAATATCTGTACCCGACGGATTCTCCACTTTAAACACGTTGTGCGTGGCAACGAGGATAGCCTGGAACGACTAGTTGTTATCGGTAGCCTAGAGGGAAAGAGAGAGTGAGGAAGATCCCCACACGATGGACCGATCAAATTAAGGCAGCAGCAGGCACTTCAATGGTTGATGCGCTACGTGCAGCGCAGTCAAGGGATAACTGGAGAAGATGCATTGCTTCTGCAAGGGTCACAACCCTCAGCAATGAGGAATAAGACGGAGAAGAAGATTTTATTCTGAAAAATAATGGGCTTGCCTTACTGGTAAGCCCTGGGCACGCCACTGGTATTCGGAGATACATGAACGTGGAAGAGGCAAAGAATGTTTGCAAAGACAGAGTGGTGTGGCGTTCTATTCTTTCTGCCTACCCTTGCGGTGAAGCGGCATGATGGTTAGCTAGTTATTTATTTTGTAGTTTTATAATTTCTAATAGGCAATGTTTATTCTAGAAAAGAGAATAATAATTTAATTTTTGATATTTGCGTTTAATACGAAATACTTTCTTTTCAGACTGGAAGAATTGCATGTACAAGATGTTGAATTTCTACATGGATGCACAAATCCCACACTGATCGTAATTCACCAAGACCTAAACGGAAGACATATTAAGGTAATACTTTGAATATATATATATATCGCTCACTCCTTTCAAGAACGTCATAAATAAAAAAACTTGATTTTACACCAGAACGTTTTTAATGTTTAAAAATATAATACAATGTATTAAAAATAAATATCAAGCCACTAATTGAACTTTTTACTGTGAAACAGATCTTTTTAGGTAAAACCTGAAGGTTTTTTCTCCATTTGAAAAATATTTAGTATATTTAAAAAAATAATAAAACAACACCTTTTTTTCAAAATGTAAAAACAACACTTTCTGCCCTGTAGCGGGTAAATATTAAGTTAAAAATATGCTTCTTTTGCTGGGATATGATACATTTTGTGGGCATTCCGAAAACATGCACAACTGCAAATTGACGAATTTTGATTTATGACGTTCTCGAAAGTAGTGAGCGATATATATATGGGTACAAAAGAGTGAGAATTATTTATTGTTCCACGTCGTTACAACCGTGTGGCAACGTGCCCAATATGATTTACATATGTATTTTATTCCAGACACATGAGATTGGCCTGCGAGATAAGGAGTTTGTGAAAATTCCTTGGAAACAAGATAATGTGGAAACTGAAGCGAGCATACTTATTCCTGTGCCGAGACCATTTGGTAATTTATTTGATTCTACATTCGGATCTTAATTTTGTTTTTTATACTCAAAATATAATTTTATTCAGCTTGAGATATATATTTTTTAAATGTATACATATCGTAGTCGTACAGGTGAAAGTGACCAACTAACAAAACGTAAAATGTTCAGGAGGGCCATTTAAATCACTTTTGCTAGGCAATAAAATAATCATCAATGCAGTTAGTCATTTTTAACAAGTCAATATATTATACTTCCAAGTTTAAAATCGCTTTGGGACTTTTCAGGGCAGTATTAAGCTAGTAAGATATCAAATAGTCAAAAGTCAAGTTTTTGTTAGAAATGCACTTAGTCACTTTCTCCTGTATGACTACAATATGCTTTTTACATTTTTCATCTACAGTGAAACCCCTATTTTACATTTTTCAAGGGACCGAAAAAAAAAAACTTAAATGGAGGGAAAATGTAAACGGGGGGTATTGAAAAAAAACGTTTTAAATTTTATTTTTTATTGAAAAAAATGTAAAAACTTAATTGGAGGGGAAATGCAAATAGGGGGTATTGAAAAAAAATATAACATTAAAATTTAATTTTTTATTAATAAAATCATGTCATATACATGATTTTATTTTTTCAAAATCTCTTCCGAGTTTATCATACTTGGATGTGGATATGTTACATGCGTTTTGTCACCATTGGACCACATTCCATTGCACTTTTTTTAATCGAAACCCGATTTTTAATTATTGTAGCCAAAGTAGTGATTTGTAGCCCCAAATCACGCGCCGGCGAAACGCGTGAACCAACGTGTTTATCAACGTTTTCGAGAATGTTCATTTTCTCTCGCACTGACAAAGCTTTTCTTTGTTGGGACATTACTTGAGAAAATAATGTTAAAAGATTGTAATAACCTAATAAAAGGAATTTAAAAACATAAAAACTGTGCGTAAATGATGATCGCGAATGATATCAAAAAGAAAGAAGCATCACAAACCGAGTCAAAAACCGAATGACAGAACAAACGTCATAACATTCAGTTAAAATTGAAAGATATCGACCAATCACAACGTCGCTCGCCGACCAATCGCGGCGGAAGTAATGTATCTACTGCTCAGACTCATTGTCAAGCGCGCGTAACTCGCATATTTGAAATATTTACGACGTAAATTGGGGGAAAAAAACGTAAAAGCGGGTAATAAATGTATTGAAATATATCGGGACTGAAATAATAACACGCAATTGGCGGGAAAACTTGAAATCCGGGCACGTAAAATCCGGGTTTCACTGTACATATTTGTTTGTCAACTTGCATTTTATATAGGTACTAATTTATGTTTCAGTTCATAAATATGTAAGACACACACACTTTAAATCCAGTATCAAATTTCTATAGCTGTTGTGTGTATTAAGAATTGTATTTATGTTACTTTATGCTTACCTTTCTTACAGTTCTTACTTATTAAAAAAAAAAACATACTCTGCATTTTTTCAGAATGCTTTTTTTGGAATGGAGACTGGCATATAATGCAGAACTAGCATATAATGCAGAACTAGAATATAATGCAGAACTAGCATATAGCTTATGTTAGGGGTTGTTTATTATTTTCTTCTCCTGTATGTGTATGTTTATTTTTTCAATTACTTTTTTTTTGGTTTCCAGGGGGAGCTATTGTAATTGGCCAGGAATCAATAGTTTATCATGATGGCCAAAGTTATGTTGCTGTAGCACCTCCGCAGATAAAGGTACTAAATATTGTTCGTTATGTATTCATTACGATTCTTCTTTTAACAGTTCATTAAACACATTCACATACAGAATAATCACGCTTCCGTCAATGTTAACGTTACTCGTTTTATAAATCAGTTTATTTCGCTGGTGAATTTTGTTGAGAATTGTCTTCTTGAAGGTGATTACTTCCGCAGGAATTTTTAATTTAAGGTATGCTGTAGATTTCCATAGTACTAAGTCACCGGCTGCTTCCGGAATGAAAATTGTAATAGATCCGTGTGGCTTAATCAGGTGATTTTGGTATCTTGGCGGTGACAGTTTTGTATGTAAAAATATGGCGAAATTGAGAGCTCTAAATATAAACGGTTTATATTATATATAAAGGGTCTCAAGCATTAGTTGCGGTCGATTGTAAAATTGGTCGTGAAGTATTAGTTTGTCTCTAATTAAATTTTACTGTAGTTGAGTGGCTTTAAAAAAATCTGTCTCAAAAATATACAATCACTTTGAAATTAGGAATTATGGGATTATCGAACAAAAAGTGTCCTATCTGGGACATGTGCTCAGAGGAAAAAGTACAAGCTACTGCAACTGATAATCAATGGTAAGATCGAAGGTGGAAGAGATGTCGGAAGAAGGCCGATCTCCAGCTCCATAATATACACGAGTGGATGGTACAGAATATTGAGGAGGTGTTCCAGACTGCCCTAAATAGGGACACTTTCTCACAAGTGATAGTCAACGTCAGAGGGACCCGACACGACACGACACGTAAAAAAGAACAAAAAATACAACAGAATCATTAAAAGACATGAATATTTATAGGTTATCAATAAATATTAGAGAGTACAAAATTTATTAATCTTCTTCTTCTTCTTCTTTTTCTAGATCCTAAGGATCTGTTTGTGCCTCCGCTTGTAGCTCTTGGGATGTTGACTCTCAGCTGTCTTTCCACCTTTTTGGAGGTCTGCCTGGGGGTCTGCGTCCTTCAGAGATTCCTTGAAGAGCGATACGTGGAAGTCTGTCATCTGACATTCTGTTTACATGATCATTCCAGTATCGCCTTCGTTGTCGTCCCCACCTCACGATATCCTTCATCTTACACATGCTCCGGATGTGGGTATTTCTTACTCGGTCTCGCAATGTGTTTCCGGTTATGGATCGGAGAGTCTTCATCTCGGAGGTTCGAAGTCGAGATTTTGTTCTAGAAGTATCTGCTCTTGCCTCAATCCCATAAGTGGCTATTGGTCGAACGCATGTTTTGTATTATAACTCTAAATTGATTAATAATAATAATAAAACCCTTATCCGCACCCCAATGGTGCATAGGGCACTGCGTCATACAAACACAGTGTTATCTTGATCGTTTACACACGAAGGAAAGGTGATCAGCCCTCCGCTTCAGGTACCAGTCCAGGGTAATATTGAATAAATATTAGAGTGAAAAAAATCACTTTATTTTATTTTATTTGACCCCCCCCCTGGGAATCGAACCCGGAACCTTCAGAACGGTAGCCGAGCGTGCTGACCATTACACTACGGAGGCGGACCATTATAGGTTATCAATAAATATTAGAGCGCACAAAATTGATTTATGATAATTCTAAATTCTTAAGTATTGCATATGTTGTGTGTTACCTTTTATGTTGATGGTGAATAAGTAAAACTTTTCAGACAAGCACAATAAGCTGCTACTGCAAGGTAGATGCCGTGGGACTGCGCTACCTGCTGGGAGACATGGCAGGGAGATTGTTCATGCTCTTCTTGGAGATCACCGACCGATCCGATGGAACCCAAGGAGTCAAAGATCTCAAGGTGGAACTTCTGGGTGAGTCATAGCAGCTCCTAGCAGCTTCCTCAATACATATTGGCGTTAATATCTTCTTCTTCTTCCATGTTCGCTCCCTAGGTGGAGCATATGGCCAACACGAGACGTCTCCGAGTCACTCTGTCACGCGCCATCTCCTTGGCTTCCTCCCAGGCCAGTCCGGCGTCTCGAAGTTCCGCTGAGTATAGTCGGTGAATGGTTGTCAGTGGCCTTCCGGGGCGCCGGAATCCTCGGGGTTGGAAGAAGAGACATGAGGGGTTGATGCTCTCAGGTGGCATTCTAAGGACATGTCCCAACCATGTCCACCTTCTCCTCTTCAGGACTTCCAGTATGAGGGGCTGTTGAGTTCTTCTCCTCACATCGTCATTCCTGACGAAGTCATACCACTTTATACCCAGTATTCGCCTCAGGCACCTATTTTCAAAACTTGCTAGTTTCTTGCTTTGAGCTTTGGTGAGGTGCCACGACTCACATCCGTACAGCAACACTGTTAGGATGCAGGCGTAAAAGAGACGACACTAATATCTAATATCTAGCCATCCTGCAAGTTGATGACCCACATTCCTGCGTTTAGTTTTTTAGTCACTTTTTTGATCAGCCCTCCACTCCCATTATCTCTGTGCAATTACACATGCTATTTTATGAACTATTGTACATCTCCTTATCTCCACATGTCTGATTTATTCTCGGATAGATGGGCTTAGCATGATGCATTCCATCATCATCTGCCGCTATTGGAATATAAGGCAACTGACTATTTTCTTAGTAACTAATCAATTTCGGATTTTAATTCATAATTATTTAAAGAAAAACACTGTTATTTTATTTTATTTGATTTATTTGTGGTTGACACACAATGAAAAACATATTATGTACAATAAATGAAATACAGTGCAATACAAATTGTTTGAATATTTTTCATCGATTAGATGAGAACACAACAAGCTTACAGAAACATTAAAGGTGCAGGTTAAATACATATATAAAGAATAGAAATTTGCTTGTAAAAAAAAGGGTAATAAAAATTAAAAGTAATGAAATAAAAAAAAATATAAAATAAAAATATGTGAGAATAAAAACCTCAAGTTACATTTTTGACATCTTAACATAGATGAGAAGAATATGGAAGTCTGGTTACTTACAGGGGTTATGACCTGTCATTGGCTGGTTAAGTGATCACTTTACAAATGTAATGCATTCACCATTCTACCCATGATTGACAACCACACTGCTCAAAATTTTGGAACTCCTACATATATCATTAATCTCATGACATTAATCTGTATGTGTGAGTTCACTAAAGCCACATTAAAGTTGCCGCATATATCCATGATACGTAGATATCCATATTGTAAAATTCATAGTTAGATTATAAGTCGCTAAGGTATTTGTAAAAAAAATTGTTTTAATATTGCGTTGTTCCAGGTGAAATTCCGATACCGGAATGCATGACTTATCTGGACAACGGGGTGGTGTTTGTGGGGTCCCGCGTGGGAGACTCGGCGCTGGTGCGGCTCAGTGCGGCGCGCGAGGACGGGGGCCAGTACGTGCACGTCATGGAGTCCTTCACCAACCTGGCGCCCATCGTGGACATGTGCATAGTCGACCTGGAGAGGCAGGGCCAGGGACAGCTGATCACCTGCTCTGGTAAGTACCTACCGCCAAGTCTCGTCCGTGAATACTTCGATTTGGTCAGTCGTTCAACTGTCGAGGACTCGGTTGCTGGCAGCAGCATAAGGCTAACTTAAACGGAGTCAATCATATTTGATTTTATCCAACTCCTTATCATGAAAAATGCCATAGTTTGAAAATGCTATACTAAGCGAAATAATTGTCACAAAATGGATTTTTGTGTTTTTTTTTTTTTTTTACAATAAAATACAACTTAGTAGACTCAAAAAATCAGTGTTTTATTTAACATTTAATACATAAATTAAAATGGAGTTCTACAAATTGAACGCCAAATCTATATTATCATTCGTTTACTTTGTGTAATAATCGTTTCGTCAATGTACTGAAAAATGTATCTGAAAAAAGGTTAAAATTCAGGAGGAGATTCGAGTGTTGAGTGTTTCAGTCTTATCAAGAAATTTGAATCGAAAATGTAAGAAACAACAATAATTCCATCTGATCTATGTTGAGATTATGCCATCAACAAAAACACAATATATGGATACAAAATTGAAAAAAATATACATGTAATACAAAATTAATAATCTAGATTGATGCCAAACACCTTGGAATCAAATTTTGAAAATTGATTTTTTATTCTCCATTACCGACTCTTAGAAAGGAAACGTCAAATATGGAAATCCTTCATTAGGCTGCTCTAGTACTGCCTAGTTTATTACTCTGAATATACACTGCCTTTCAACGAAAGGCAAAAAATCACCCTGTCTTCATTTTTAAATGATCACTATCTATTTTAGGTGCATTCAAGACAGGTTCTCTTCGCATCATCAGGAACGGCATTGGTATTCAGGAGCACGCGTCTATCGACCTTCCTGGAATAAAGGGAATGTGGGCCCTCACTCTCACTGAAGGTTCCCCATACCATGACACACTGGTGTTGGCATTTGTGGGACAGACAAGGTAACACCACTTTTTTTCATCTGTTTTTTTAGTAATTTTCTTCTTCTTCTTGTTCTTCTTCTTCTTTAATTAGGACTGTGTTGGTATTATTCTCCGGTCCGCTCTTGGGAGGTGAAAGACCAGCTGTCTCTCCATCGTTTAGGTGGTCTTCCTGGGGGCCTGTTACCTCTTATGCTGCTGTCTGCTGCTATTCCCACCACTCAATCCGAACTTGCTCTTCCCACATTATTTCTCCAGAAACGTCTTCTTACTATTCCCCATCGCACAACATCTTCGACATCGCATATTTTTCTTATTTCAGAGTTTCTTACTCTGTCGCGAAGTGTTAAGCCTGCAATGGGTCATAGAGTTTTCATTTTGGTGGTTCTAAGGAGGCTTTTAAGAAGGCTTTTATTAGTAATTTTCTATTCTATAAAATTGTTCAGTAATTTTTTGTAATGTTTTTAAGGCTCGATTATTATTTTTAGGGTTCTCACCTTAAATGGAGAAGAAGTGGAGGAAACAGAAATTGGCGGCTTTTTGTCAGATCATCAAACTTTCTACACTGGAAACGTGTGTCACAATCAACTAATTCAGGTAATAATTTTGTAATTTATTCCAAACCCTTAAGGAATTCTGAATCAGCTGTAAAGCACAAGACCCTTGCACTAAGCCACTCCAATAAGACTGCTTATATTATATTTTATAGCACGTTGGATGTTGCCAGTAAGTTTTTTATATTGCCAGTGTAAAATGTTATGGCTGTCGAATTTTTTTTTAAATTTCATGAGGTAGGTCTTTGTGTATTTTTTTAATCTATGTATATTATTATCTATGGTGACGAATAAGTTTAATTTTTTGTTAATATTTGTGTTCTTATTACATACACAAATATTTAAATTTCATACTTTTTTTCACAAATATTCCGATACAAATGACACAAATCATCATTATTTGGTGTTATCTTTAGGAAAGTTAAAATTGGTTGCAGACTTATCTAATTTCTACTCGTTTTGACCGACGTAATACTTATATTATTTGTTGATTCTGCATTAAGTTTGTGGAATGTCATGTTGATTACTATCAAAAAAAATTAATCACTTGTATTAAGCACTTATTGAGTTTTATTTAAATACTTGCGTTGGTTCAGGTGACGGACGTGGGAGTCCGGCTGATGTGGCGCGGGCCCGAGGGCTGGCAGCTGCGCGGGGAGTGGCGCCCGGTGCGCTCTGTGTCCGTGGTGGCCTGCGCCCCCCGCCAGGTGGTCTGCGCCGCCGGCCCGCACCTCTACTACATCGAGATCGGCGAGGGCGAACTCATCGAGAAAAAGTGAGTGAACCTTGACCTTATATTGTGTCAGGTTGTGGTCCCGTTGTCAGAGTTTCTTCGTTCGAACCTACTCTGCCATAATTTGATACCTATTTCTAATAATGAGCCGCTTAGGCTCACAGAAATAGTATGAAATTGAAGTATTTTTGTAAATAATAAAAAATACATATAAAAAAACTCTTAAAAAAAAAAAAAAAAAAAAATATATATAAATATATATATATATATATATATATATATATATATATATATATATATATATATATATATATATATATATATATATATATATATATATATACATATACATATATATATGTTTTTTTTTATTTTTTTATTTTTTTATTTATTAATCCATCATTCTTTTACAAAAAGTCTTATTCCTTGATCCCCCCTACCAACCTCTATATCGCTGGTTAAATGCCAAAGGGCCACAAAATAAAAAAAAAACTTCTTATTCCAAAATAATATCTAAAATGTCAACATTTACCTATTTGGTTCCTGCGTATTTACACGAGTCTTCTGTTCTGGCAGGCACGTGTGCATGGAGGAGGAAGTGGCGTGCATGGACCTGAGCCCCCCGGACGAGGAGTCCGGGCTGGCGCGCCTCGTGGGCGTGGGGCTGTGGACCAACATCTCGGTGCAGGTGCTCAGTCTGCCTGACCTCGATCACACCCACACTGAAAAGCTGACGGGAGGTAAGCAGTTATAGATTTGTCGAGTGTGTGAATGCTTTGGGTCAGTTAAGTTTTTTATTTTTTTATTAAAAGTTTTATGTATTAAATGTTAAAATCAAACACTGATTTTTAGAGCCTACTTAATTGTATTTTATTGTTAAAAACACATCAAAATACAATTTGTGACAATTGTTTCGCCTTTTTTCATTTTCAAAAGAAATTAGGTTGAAAATGCCATAACAAGGCAAAACAATGGTCACCAATTTTACTTTAACAATTTTTGTGTTTTTAACACATTGACTGCCAACTACGAGATAACTCGAGATTGCGTTCTTTGCTATTATTTTGAAGTTAATGCATCAATGAACGTCAAACTTCTGTGTTCGGGTGCAGATAGTTAAATATTTAAAAAAAACTGTCTCCAGCAAATTACTAAAGATATTAAAGATCTTTTCAATTCTTCTTCCTTGCTCCATCCCAACTTATCGTCTTTGTAGACTTTGTTAGGGTCAGTTCTCTTCATCCTTAGGTTGTAGGTCCTTCTATCATATACAATGTCACCTAGGTCATGCCTTCGAATCATGTTATCTTTCTGTGGCATTCGTGAATTTTTCGATCTTCCTCTAGATGTCTTTTGAGAAAGATCCATGGCGATTGCCTGGTTTACAATATGTTCATGTTTTTTATGTCCTATGTTCTCATACCATCTCAATTGCCTTTCCACCTTGCTATTGATATCAGTTCCACCCAAACATCTTTCCAATTATTAATGTTAAATCTATTTACAGACATAATCCCTCGATCTCTGCTGATCTGCGTGCTGGAGGGGTGCTGCTACCTGCTATGCGCTCTCGGAGACGGCTCCATGTTCTACTTCACGCTCAACCTGAAGAGCGGGATTCTCTCCCAGAAGAAGAAGGTCACCCTCGGCACCCAGCCCACCGTACTAAGGACATTCAGGTAATATTTTATTCTTTTTAATATACTTTGATATCATCAAGAAAAGATGACGTGTGGCCCACATTTGGAGCATAGTAATCGTTTCTCGAATATTTCCAGATTATGTCGGGATTTGGGCTACCAATGCCAACTTTTGATGATATAACGTAATCAAATCATTTATTGGCTAGTTGCATGTTTAACCGACTGAACAAACGATGTTTTAAAAAATCATTAATATCTTACGGTTAACCTTTCCCTTATGGTGCACTCTAATAAAAGGATAAAAAGGCGGAAACAGTATCAAGCCGTGTGCGCGTGTACGCAAGGCACGGTATGTACACACACACTGAGAAATGTTTATGTATTGGTGATTCTATCTCCGAATTTTTTACTAATTATTTATTTCCGTCGCTGCAAATGAATAACTTTATATTATTTACGTAATACGTAATTGTATAACGGAGGAACACAAAAATTCCCTTATCTTTTATATTTTATATCGATATTCGTATTATTAGAGTCGAAGTGTAGTTAATAATAGGAAGGAATGGTTAAAAAGTGCCACATAAACAGTGATTTTAGACCTTATTGTATTTTTCTTATTCCTGATGTGTTTATTCCAGATCTCTGTGGACCACCAACGTGTTTGCGTGTTCCGACCGACCCACTGTAATATACTCCTCCAACCACAAGCTAGTATTCTCCAATGTAAACCTCAAGGAAGTTGCTCACATGTGCTCACTCAACGCTCAAGCCTACCCCGACAGGTATGTTGTTACTCTTACTCAATATTTCCCTTGGTCAAAGGTTCTTGCATCCCTTATGTCACCGCGACCATATCAGGTCTATTGTGACCTCCCTCTGCGTCATAGCTCACTCAAGACCTCCGTAAGTCATGTAGCTCACGACCTGTCTTGGGGGTAAGAGCTTCGCCTGCTCGGAGTCTAGTAGTGCTAATGTGTAAAGGTAACTAGCGGTAACTCAAACTGCGGCTTTTTGGCGTAACATGACTCAAAGCATTCTTATAACTGGCCTCTATCATATACAATCACAGATTTTGCTCTATCTCTTTCCTTTACCAAGATTTTCATTATCCAAATAGCCGCAAAATTATATTAATTTGATACATGTTTTGCCAAAAAGCATCATTTTAAGTTAACTATAAACTTGTTTATCTCATAACTACTGTTTTAAACTTGCGGCTATTTGCCTTTGCACATTAGAGTGGTCCTCCGTGGATGTTACTTCAGTTGCGAGCGAGTGTGTCACAATTATAGAGAATGTGGATGGGTGTTTTGTTATTCTCCATACAAAATCTGCAGACTGGGGAATCATGTAGTCCAATTTTTGACATGTGTTTC
Source organism: Brachycentrus maculatus (assembly GCF_059751285.1). NCBI lineage: Eukaryota > Metazoa > Arthropoda > Insecta > Trichoptera > Brachycentridae > Brachycentrus > Brachycentrus maculatus. The sequence continues at coordinate 583,857 of NW_028280946.1, forward strand.
CTCAGCCTGCAGTGTCCTGTCAAAGTCTTGGTTAAGATCCTTATTTATTTATTTGTTGTTATTAATTACTTTTATCTTAATTTTATGTAAAAAAAAATAATAAATTGTTTCAGTCTGGCTCTTGCAACAGACAGTACGGTGACTATCGGTACCATTGATGAGATACAGAAGCTGCACATCAGGACTGTTCCTCTCGGGGAGTCACCGAGGAGAATCACTTACCAGGAAGCAACTCAGGTTTGTGAATAAAAACGTTGCAAAACACAAATTCACTCTGTTAGTTCAAAAGTGCACTCTTCATTTATTGTACATAACGATGGCCCAGATTTGTTTTACCATTTAATAAATTGTTCTTTCCAATAACCAAACAACAAATAAAATACGAAATTTGCATTATATTCCATGTGCTATGTTGCCGTAAACTTTTAGCTTAATATATATATATATATATATATATATATATATATATATATATATATATATATATATATATATATATATAAAACCCTTATCCACACCCAAATGGTGCATAGGGCACTGTGTCATATAAACGCAGTGTTATCTTGATCATTTATATATGAAGGAAAGGTGATCAGCCCTCCGCTTCAGGTACCAGTCCATGGTAATTTTGAATAAATATTACAGTGAAAAAATCACTAATAATTATTTTACCCCCCTTGGGAATTGAACCCGGGACCTCCAGAACGGTAGCCGAGCGTGCTGACCATTACGCTAATTAGCTTAAGCCCAAGTATTAGTTTAGTCGCAACTTTATTTTCTCTAAATCCAGGTAACATCTTACGTAAATGATTTTTACTTAAAACATCGTATTTGCATTGAAAAAATTAGTTTTTCTTCGAAATAACTACATGGATTTGAAAAGCAAAGAGTTATTGAAAGGCGAGGAGTTAAAAAAAGATATATAAAAATATTTTTTCCATGTATATTAAATAAAAAATATCCAATACATATTTTTTGAAAAAATTGAGCGTGAGCACACAACCAGCCCTGCGCGTGGCTGTACGCATTCTGATTTGGTTGAGAACGCTCGAGACAAGCTTGAGATCTAAGCCTTAATTTTTTTTTGTCCGACCTTTATCCACACCAAATGGTGCGTAGGGCACTGCATCACACTGATACATTGTTAATTCGATTCCATATTTGCTAACATATTTATCGCACTTGGTTTGAGGGACATTTTTTTTATTTCAATGTATTTTCTTTTATCTCGACAAATAATAAAATGTCTTAATGTTGAAATGAAAAAATAATGTAATAGACTTACTAAATTGCATTTTTTTGGTTGTAGACATTTGGTGTGATCACATTGCGCCTGGATGTGCTGGACGGTGGCGGAGGCGCCAGCGTCGCCCGGCCTTCTGCCTCCACCCTGAGTGCCTCCTCCTCGGGCAGCTCGGGGCTCGTGCCCCCGTGCCCCAAGGCGCTGCAGGCCGGCACGGAGCAGGAGGTGCACAATCTGCTCATCATCGACCACCACACCTTCGAAGGTAACCTCTCCCTCACGCTGGGCCTGCATCTCAAGCACTAGTGCAAGCACAATGCCTTAATTCAGATGCGCCAGCATTGTGATACACCCCGCCAGCTCGGCTGTCCAAACTCAAAACACAGTAAGGGACATTTTTTTGTAGTACGTTTTTTTTGCATTTTTGGACTATGTAGGTTCTACCATACTTAGTCCAAAAATGCAAAAATACGTACTACAAAAAAAAATCCCTTACTGTGTTTTAAGTTTGGACAGCCGAGCTGTGTTAAGCAGCCTTTATTTTATACATTATTTTTTGACATCTCAACATAAATAAAGAAGAATATGGAAGTTTGGGGATTTACAGGGCTTATGACCGTCTTAAGCTTGGTTAAGTGATCACTTTACACACCTGTAACATTCACCAATTCTACCCATGATTGACAACCATACTACTCAAATTCTTGAAACTTCTAGATATATTGTTCAAACTCGTAACACAATATGCGCGAGTTCACAATAGCCATCTATGGTGGGATGAGGAAAGCTTTATTAAGCAGAGACTCTTTCCATCATATGTGATGGCCTTTATTTTATACTGATTATGGACTTCTATAGTATTGGACACCCAATGTTGAAAAATTGTCACTGAACAAGATGGTTTTTAAACCATTGACTGATGAGTTTTGATGAAGAAGTTTTTTATTTTATTTCTGATAATGAAATAATGCATTATTGCAAGACATTAAAAAACAATATTTTCCAGTTTTTATGAATTTTATGTTTTTGCTGAATGTTTAAACTAAGATAATTTTTAACTACTTTTAAAACTTATCTTAGTTACAAAAAGGATTTCCATCTAGTATTTCATTTTCAAAATAAAATATTTTATTTATTATAATCTTATGGGCCATAACAAATTATTGATTCATACTTTTGAATAGGAAATATTCCGAAATAATACCGATATAGTCCTCTACAGCCTATACACAAAAAACCACCACGTGAGAATACATTTAATTACCTCATAAAATAATACAATAAAATCAGTTTGAGCTATTTCTTCACCAGTATGCCAAAGCCATTTTTGCCAAATGCATTTTTTGCAAATCGAGCAGAGTTAAGCAGGTGTATATGAATTTTCCATAGTGTAATGGTCAGCACGCTCGGCTACCGTTCTGGAGGTCCCGGGTTCGATTCCCAGGGGGGGGTCAAATAAATATAAGTGATTTTTTCACTCTAATATTTATTTAATAATACCCTGGACTGGTACATGAAGCGGAGGGCTGATCACCTTTCCTTCATATGTAAACGATCAAGATAACACTGCATTTATATGAAGCAGTGCCCTATGCACCATTGGGGTGCGGTAAGGGTTTTATATTATATTTTATATATGAATTTTTGTAATATTGAAAATAACTGTATAATTTATTCTGCAGTTCTCCACTCTCACCAACTAATGCCCAGCGAGTACGCCATGTCCCTGGTGTCCTGTAAGCTGGGAGATGATCCTAATTATTACTATGCTGTGGGAACAGCCATGATCAATCCTGATGAGGCAGAGCCTAAGCAGGTATGTAATACAACCCCCTATAATATGGATAAACTCACTTAGAGTAAAGTCTCACTTCGGGTAATGTGGGTAATGTACAAGTTTCTACTTGCAATGAGTATTCAATTGATTTAGGCCAACTGGTGCAGTAAGCAAAACAATAATCCAGCTTGAAAATGGACCCATCAGATTGTGTGAAAATATTGACCTATTGTTTAAAAACAGCCTCAGCGACGCAGTCACAAGGCGTGCATTGTCATTGATCTCAATGATTTCAGCGCTCATAAAATTTTATGATTGAATTGGAATTCATACAGCATCCAACTAATCCAAAAAAATAAGAATCAAAAATGCCTGAGGACCACATAAAACGCAAAAATTACTGTGAACTAAGGTTGTAAAGTTTCAAACTGGAAAATCACACAGCCAAAGCTTTCTTCAGTCGTTAAATCATATGTATCATGTTAAAGGCTACCTAAATCTACTAAACTGTCATTGTTTCTCCCCCAGTTAACTCTATCAAATTATATATAGATATAAAATTAGTTACATCGCCCAAGGTCCATGTTTGATATTTGTTAATTATCCAATTTTGTCCAAACTTTATCTTATTGGATATAAGCAATAAAAGCGAGTTCTTTATTACTGCGGAATATTATAATTATTTGTTTATTCCAGGGACGTATTCTTTTGTTCCAATGGTCCGAAGGCAGGCTTCTTCAAACAGCCGTTAATGCAATCAAAGGAGCGTGCTATACTTTGGTTGAATTCAACGGGAGACTATTGGCGTGCATTAACAGCACCGTAAGTGAATACAGACATTTCAAAAATAAATAAATATTTTCCATTTCTTGTTTGTTACTTTTGGTTTGTTATTTTTTTAGGTGAGATTATTTGAGTGGACTTCCCAAAAAGAGTTGAGATTGGAGTGTAGTCATTTCAACAACATAATGGCGCTGTACTTAAAGGTCAAGGGAGACTTTATTCTCGTTGGAGACATAATGAGGTCTATGACGCTGTTGCAGTACAAACAGGTAAATAATTCTACAAAAAGAGTTGAGATTGGAGTGTAGTCATTTCAACAACATAATGGCGCTGTACTTAAAGGTCAAGGGAGACTTTATTCTCGTTGGAGACATAATGAGGTCTATGACGCTGTTGCAGTACAAACAGGTAAAAATTATTCTATGTATTTACATAATCTCCGTCTGACCAGTGTGGAGTCAGTCATTTAGACAGGCACCGTGGCATAGTTGGGAAGCTGGTGACTCAGGTTAAATTCCCGCCAATTCCAAAATAAATTCAAGAAAGATATATTTTCCATTAGTCTGGGTGTTTGTGTCCCTGTCCTTATTATCCTACCTGCAGACAAGTTTATAAAAATACAGGCTTTTTGTATATTTTTTGTTTTTTATTTATTTAATGAGTTCCATTTTTTTTATACAATTTAAACCAATTCTACATAATACAATCTTATAATTTTAGTTGCGCTGAGCCTCTCCGAAAAATTGTCTGAGCTCTCGTGCTTGGAGAGGGACTTTTAAAAAATATATATTAAAAGCGTTGTTAACTTTGTGGTATGATAATATAAAACACAGAGAGTTGTTAATGATAAAAGTCCGCAGGTATATAGTATAGATGATTGTCGATAATATCACAAATAATATTATCATTTTCAGATGGAAGGAACATTTGAAGAGATAGCCCGCGACTACAGCCCTAATTGGATGACTGCAGTGGAGATCCTAGACGATGATACATTCCTCGGGGCGGAGATCAGTTATAATATATTTGTTTGTCAGAAAGATGGGTGAGTTATCCGATTTTATAAAAAATGTATTGGATTTTTTTAAAAACAATTTATGGATCCAGTATTAATCTTTATCAAATAACTACATCTGTTCAGGGATAGTCAAACGTAGAAATTCATATATTTTTATTTTATTTTCACATACAGAAATTCGCACATCCAAAACTTACATACTAACAAGTCTGCATTTGTCGCATGACTTCTGCTCATATGGATTATCTTAAGGTGAGGACTGACTGGAGAATTTCGTCGTAACGTCGTTCGTGGCGAGCATTCGACTTCGGATGGAGCACTCGGAACGTCGTACTGACTAAACGAATGCTCGCATCGTAACGTGTTACATTACGATGAAATGACTCCGGTCAGTTCCCACCTTTATGTGTAAATGAATCAAATCACAAAATTATTTAATATGTTGTGCACCATAAGTTGAGGGTAGGGATCAGGTATATGAAGCAAGACTGATGCTTTGATCGTTAATCTCGTAAACACTTTGCTTTTACGCGATTAATGATCAAGCTAGTGAGCAATATGCCTTTGGGTGCGGAGGAGTGCCAGAAGGAAAAAGAAGATCTTTTATTAATCAAGTATTATTGGGTGCGGAAGAGTGCCAGAAGGAGAAAGAAGATCTTTTATTAATCAAGTATTATTGGGTGCGGTTTGCAGTGCCGCAACCTCAGACGAGGAGCGGCAGCAGATGAGCGAGATGGGTGCCTTCCACATCGGCGATATGATCAACGTTTTCAGACACGGTTCTCTGGTCATGCATCACTCTTCCGCCGACACCACGGCGCCCACCACCAACTCCGTACTCTTTGCCACCGTGTCAGGGGCCATCGGTAAATACCTCACTCACGTTTCTAATACATATTCTATATTTTGAAGATTACAAAAAAAAAAGGAGTACATAAAAAGCTCTTAGGATGCTAAAGTAATCGAATTAAAATACATATTTGGGGGATTTTTAGCCCCCTGTTAGGCTAGGTTAAAAATTCAATGATACTGTGAAATACTAAATGAAATACAAAATACAACCATGATACACGATTTACACACAACGAAGGTTTGATGATAGTCGCAAGAATTAACAATAAATATGGGAGTCGAACACTGGAATATATCGTTCCGAACATTTTAAATTTGTTGCCGACGGATGTTAGAGGTCAAAATAAAATATGGAACAAAGGCAAATTAAAGGAATGGGTAAATGATCAAGAGTTAATTTTATGAAAATTGTAAAATGTTTATATTCTTAATTTTTCTCTCTTTTTTTTGTGTGTATAAAATATAGGTTAAAATCGTTAAAAACAATAAAAAATTTATTAAAAAAGAGATCCACCGACAAGACACACAAGGTGGCTTGGTGGGTCTCTGCAAAAAAAAATGTTCTAAATATGTAAAAATTACGATTTAAATAAATGTATACAATAAAAAACAAAAATAAATAAATAAATTTTGAATTCAGGACTGGTGGCGCAGATACCTCAGGAGCTGTACGAGTTCCTGCACGCGCTGGAAGAGCGCCTCACGCACACCATCAAGAGTGTGGGCAAGATCCAGCACTCCTTTTGGCGCAGTTTCAACACCGACGTGAAGACAGAAGCTGCCGAGGGCTTCATCGACGGTGACCTCATCGAGAGCTTCCTCGACCTCAACAGAGAGACCATGCTAGAGACGGTGCAAGGACTACAGGTAGGCTCCTAGCTGTGCTTCTCTAAACTCCTCTATCCATATAGCCAAATTTTGATATTTAAAAAAAAATCTTTATTTGAATTCTTTAGCATTTCACAATATACTATTCCTACGAGTACAAAAAATATATAATATTAATACAAAAAAAGATCCCACAAAGGCATGGCATGTACATATTTTATGTGCAGGCCATGCCTATAATATAAAATGTGCGTAAATAATATGAAAAGCGTTCATTTGGGCGTGCTTTGTAAGTATACGCGCACGTCGTAACGTGTGTGTTTACTACACCAGCTGCCAGTAGTGCGCAGATTGTCCTACGCGGCGGTCGCGTCGCTACGCCAGCTATTGCAGCCGCAATAGCCTCTTGCAATGTTTTTTTCCCCCTTTTTTAGATAATTACCAGAGCTAACAATACAAAATTGTTATATTTCAACATCAACTATGGTCAATAAAAGCAACATTTAGGAATATTCACGTTTTTCCCGTTTTTAAACCAGGCACAAATATGGTGTACAAAATACATATAACCAGTGCATGCGGAAGTTTTTAGCGCCGTAAGGGAAGGGTTAAAACATCTTAACCATAAAATGTTCTTGTTACAGATGGATGCGGGCAACGGAGTAAAACGGGATGCGACTGTCGATGATTTGATAAAAATTGTAGAAGACCTCACTAGAATACATTAATTTTACATACATTTCTGTGCTAGTTCAATACTGTAACAGCGACAAAAATATTCAAACTTTTTGGTTAGATTTATGTTTTGTACTGACATTTCTTGGTGGAACTGCATTTAATATGATAAAATAACAACTGTATAGTTTTTTCCACATAATTTTTATTTGACCAGCGACCGGGTTTCGTAGTAACCGACATCATCAGATTTTTTGGTGCTTTATTATAAATAAATGTGTTCAAAGCTACAACAAAATGTGTCGGTATCTTATTTTGCACTTTATTGAAATTTGTTTGATGAAATTGTTTATTTATATTCACTTTTAAACATTTAAAGTGGCGTATCCCAAAAGTAGTCATTCCGACTCGTTATCGTATTGAACTAGGACAATGACCTACATATTATATTAACTGTAATCTGTTTTGGTGTCAACATACTTCTATGTTCCTGTTTTAAGTATTGTATTACCAAACCAAAATATGGAGCTTCGATGTTGCGTATCCTTACTGTTTTCGTAAATATACATATTCTTTAACAGAAATGCTGAATTTTATTTTGTAATCCGCATAATCATGTAAACCAATGTTTAAAAAAGTAAGTAAGGTTCTGTAAGTAAGACTCTGGTTATTGTCACTCTTAGGAGTTTGGTTAAAGATTTGCAAGTAAATAATTTATAATATGAATGTAAGTTGTTTTTTGTTGTATAAATGAACGTGTAGTCAACTATTTCTTTGAAAAAATTACAGTATTGTCACCCTAGATATTTTGAAGTACTGAACACTTACCATACAGAATTTAGACTTAATTTTTTATTCTTCAAACCCTCATCCGCACCCCATTGGTGCATAGGGCACTGCATCATATAAACGCAGTGTTATCTTGATCGTTAGCACATCAAGGAAAGGTGATCAGCTCCCCGGTGAGGTACAATACTGTAATTTCTCCGTAATGGTCAGCACACTCGGCTACCATTCTGGAGGTCTCGGGTTCGATTCCCAGCGGGGGGGTCAAACAAATATAAGTGATTTTTTTAACTCTAATATTTATTCAATATTACCCTGGACTGGTACCTAAGCGGAGAGCTGATCACCTTTCCTTGATGCGTTCTTCAAAATATCTAAAGTGATAATACTATCACTCTACATATTTTGAGAACTGAACACTTAATTTTTACTGAAACTTAATTTTTTATTCTCTCTCTCTAACACTTATCCGCACCCAATGGTGCATAGGACACTGCATCGTATTAACACAATGTTATCTTTATCAATTATATGAAGGTAAGGTGATCACTCCTGTGCTTCAGGGACCAGTCCAGAGTAATTTATTTAATATTACCAGACCAGTAATATTAAATAAATTACACTTTAATATTAGTGATTTTATATTCTAATATATTTATATTTATTTATTTTTTATTAGACATGATAAAATAACTTATTTTAATTAAGTAAAAAGCTTAATTTTTTTGATATATTAAATCAATCAATTGTATTGCAAAATAGTCGGAAAATCGGTCCCGAAAATGATGTGCATGTGTTAACTGAACCAGCAAAATCATTAGTGCTAATAATGGATAATCGAAATTCCAATGTGTGGAATGTCGTATAATATGTATTCGCATTTGAAATCAGCATATAGTGTAAATAAATTGGGTGGTTTGATAATACTCTTGTTTACCCTATTGCTTCAGAACAGCATATCCTCAATACATATCTACCATTTTATTTCAATATCTATGGTTACCATAGATCAACCGGTGTGCCAAAATACAATACATAGTAGGTAGGTACTTAAGTCATTACATATTATTAAAATGACTTACCCTAGATTACAAAAACTTGTAACGAAAAGTCCTCAAAAACAGTCCTGATGGTGACATCAGGACTGTTTTTGATATCACTCAAGTATCATAGTGATATCACTCAAGTCTTACACAGATTTTCACTTGACGGGGCACTATGCGAAGATTTGAGAGTGGTCCATGATTAGAGCCTTGCGCGGCTCCCGGGGTTGGTCCCGTTGACGACAACCAGCTGGTAGACTAAGCGATCGTTGCGTTCCGATAATGTGACGGCCCGCAGCTGGAAAGCTGGGTGGTCCTCGAGATGCAGGAATCTGGTGTCCCTGGAGGGGTAGGAATCTAGTGTTCTTGGGTGGACGGCGGACGTCCTAGATGAGGATCCTAGATCCTCAGATGAAGACGGCACCTTGCGGGAAGGCGGCCTTGGATGCTATGTAGTGCTGGCTACATTATGTCGTGGCGGCACTTCACACGATTTCTACTCGCGGCTGAGCACTTGGCTGACTGACTAAGTGCCGAGCTTGGGGCTCGGATGGAGCTCGATGGCGTGCGCGTCGCGACCTGCGCGGTCCGGGAATTGGCGTCGACTGGGGGTGAGGCGTCTTCAGCTCGCGACCTACCCCTCCTAGGCCGTACTGTTGTTGGAGAAAGAGGGTCGTACTACCCCTATCGCTTACTCCTTACCCTAGTTAATACTAGTCTCTTTCGCACTTTTAATCTACGTACCTACTAGTAAACTTAAGAAGGAATCTTATAGTGGCTTACTTGCTCTAAAGCAGAGGTTCCCAAACTCTTATCTCGTAGACCCCTTGCCTTACCTGATATTGATTTTTATCAAATTCATTAACTTCAAATGTATTTTTGACAGCCGGTATATGTAGTGTTACTCACTTTGAACCACACATGTTAGGTTTTATACATTTATATTTTAAATTCAAATTAAAACATAGACCCCTTGCAAGTTGTCATAGACCCCAGGGGGTCGATATAGACCACTTTGGGAATCACTGCTCTAAAGCTTAATTACTTTTGAACTAAATTCCAATGTAACTGGTTATTCGTAACAACTAATTAAAAGTTAACAAAGTAAATTATAATATGACTTATTATTAACTAACAGATTCTTAATTTAACTGATTACAATAACTTTAACTTATAATTATTACATAAAATAATGAATTAATAGAGACTCCTTTCAGAGTAGTGGTTGACGCGTTTGTCAACCACTCGAAGTTCAGGTTCGATTCCTGGCAAGGTTGATTTTAATGTAAAGTTTAATTTTTAATTTTCATTGCTATTTCAAGTTTCCTAAATGGAACTTAAAGCGTGTAGTTTATATATATATATATATATATATATATATATATTTATATTAATATTTATTATTTATACATCCATATAATAATAATAATAATAATAAATTTGGATAGCTTATATAGCGCCATTGTCGTAAAAAAAATACCTCAAGGGCGCTTAACGGTGAATGAATTGTGGAAAATATTATGGTGGAAATGATTTAGCAAACAAATGTGTTTTTAGTCTTTTTCTAAAGATCATCTCACTCTCACTATTTCTAACCATTGGTGGAAAAGCATTCCACGCCGTCGGTCCTGCAACAGCAAAGGCACGCTCGCCAAATTTAGTGCGTTGGTTGCGAGCTGGTAAGATAACTTTGCCCATTGCAGATGTTGTAGCCGATCGAAGCGTGAGACGTCTATCAACCAATTCATCTGGAATACACAGCTCCTTAAGATATGTATTGCCAGTACATATGGGAGTGCCTTATGGACAAGTACAAGGAAAGATGGAGGAAATTAGGCAATGTAGTGTGGCGTTCTATCCTCTCTCAGTATTCCACTGCGGGGAGGCGGTGAAAGGGTAGTTACAAAAGCGGCATGATATATTGTCGTAGCCTTGAGTCGGCCCGTTTAACGACCTTTAGACGCGAACGCCGAAAAAAGCCGATTTTTCTAACAACGAAATGAACACGTTGTCGCTACGCTGAAACGTATTCATTGCAAATAGCCGAACTTCCCTTAATTGCCCATCATAAACATTAATGGGTCTGTTTCATTGTTCCGAAGGAATTCTTTTACAACACAAAATAGTAAAATATATTTTTCTAAAGAAAGGTTAGGCTTTGTAGAAACCCGTCGTTGTTTTTTTTTTGTCTGATAACGAACAAATGATCTGCGCGCCTAAAAGTGAAAATTTTAAGAAGAAAAACGATTTTTTTTAATGTAATATTTAAACACCCAGGTTATGCAATATATCAAGTAAATTGTATTTTTTATGATCCGTATGATCACTCTGAGTTTTAGAACGCAACTTTACAAAGGCAAAATAGATGTTTGGCTCTATGGTATGTTTTGACATTTTCATGAAAAAAAATTGAAGAAAATAACGTCCGTTCATTTTGTGGTTATATTTGCGTTAAATGTTGTCTCTTTGCGTATTTCTCGCTTTTAATTTAGTTGTAAATGTTGGGATGAAAAATTCTTAATTCCATTTCAAAATGGCAGATAAACCGTCAAAAATTGGTTTTAAAATCAAGCTAACTGATGAAACGTCGGAAAAACTAAGACAGGTGGAAAAACTAAATATTGCAATCAAAAGTGCTTCTGATTCTCCATTAAAAGTGGAATCCTCTGATAAAAATTCGGTAGATTTGGAACGAAATATAATAGACAAAACCGATGATCTAGAATGCTCACAAGAGCAAAAGCCTGGGTCGATCGAGGAAAAGACTTCTGATGCTACAGATAGCGTTGAGGTGAATGATAATACTAACGAAAATGATTCAAACAAAAAACAAGTATCGCTTGATCAAGAACAGATTTCCGATAAAGATAAATCAATAGAAAATTACGCGGAACATATTCATTATGAAGGGGAAGTAGCTATTTATACTGATCCAGTAACTAAATACGAGTATACTTGGTCTACAGATCTGAATGAGTGGACTGCGAGAACCAAAGATGCTGAAAATATTCCCATTGATTCAGAAACTACCACAGAAGACACCGGTAAAAGAGGCTTTGAAAATGATACACATACATACACGGATAAAGATGGCTGTGTCTATGTCTGGGATATACAAAAAAACGCTTGGTTTCCTAAAGTCGATGACGAATTCCTGGCTCATTACCAGATGTCGTATGGATTTGTTGACAATACTACTCCAGAGAAGGTCGAGGATACTGATACCAAAGATGAAGAAGCTGCAGCTCAGAATGCTAAACGAAAAGCTCCCCCAGAACCGCCCAAATGGTTTGATGTTTCCGAAGAACAAAACACAAATGTGTATGTTTCAAATCTCCCCTTGGATATAACGGAGGAAGAGTTTGTGGACACGATGCAGAAATGTGGCCTAGTGATGAGAGATCCCACAACACAAAAGATGAAAATCAAACTGTACACGAAACCCAATTCCAAACAACTCAAAGGTGATGCTCTTTGTACGTACATAAAAATAGAGTCAGTCGAGCTAGCGTTGAATATTCTAGACGGTTCGACAATAAGAAATCACAGAATACAAGTCCAAAAAGCCCAATTTCAAATGAAAGGGGAATACGACCCTACTTTAAAACCTAAGAAGAAAAGGAGGAAAGACAAGGAAAAGATAAAGAAAATGCAGGAGAAACTTTTCGACTGGCGTCCGGAAAAGTTCAGGGGAGAACGCTCTAAACACGAAAAGGTTGTCATAATAAAAAACGTTTTTGAACCGGCCATATTTGACACGGAAGTGCACTTGATTTTAGAGTTCCAACAGGACTTGAGAGAGGAATGCTCAAAATGCGGCGATGTGAAAAAGGTTGTTCTTTATGACAGGCATCCAGAGGGAGTCGCCCAAGTCACGATGAGTGAACCGGAAGAGGCAGATAATGTGGTGAAGCTGATAAACGGAAGGTGGTTCGGGAAGCGTCAACTCAAAGCTGAAATCTGGGACGGAAAGTCCAGGTACAAAATGGAGGAAACAGACGCAGACTTAAATAAAAGACTCGGCAAATGGGAAGAGTTTTTGGAGGATCCCGAAACTAAGAAGAAAAGGGAAGCTTTAGAAGCTGAAAATGTTAAATCACCAGAAAAAGTTGAAAATCCAACAAGCAAAGAAAAGTGTCCAGCAGAAGAAATCACCGTCGTTGAAGTTCTCTTAAGTTCTGTTAATAAACAAAATACAGAAAGCAATAATATTGTTACAGAACAATAAATTTTGACGTTACATATATTATTATTATTTTACTTCAATCTCTGGTAGAATGAAGAAGAATGAATATAAGTATTATAATTGTTAACACGCATACTAGTATTTTGTAGTCATATGTTGAATTGCAAAACTTTCTTGTACATTTTAATTTTATATAGGCCTTGTTGACATAATGTCGCCCGACTCTTTGTTATAGACAATTATACCGACCATTTAAAAAAGAGTATTTTTAATTTTCAACAGTGGAAAATGCTTTCTTTTTATAAATGGTGTATTGGGCAAAAAATTAGGTTTCTATGCACAGTGATTTGCATCGCTAAGGGCGCTTGTCCACTACCACGAATTTGACCGTGCGGCAGTCCGGTTTTGAAAAATGAAAGCGACTACGACAGTTAAGCGTGATCGAATTAACGCGCAACGTGTTCACGCACCGATCCGAAAAAAGATAGACAAAAGCACAAGCCAATCATCGTTTTAAAACGCTAACTGACATGCTGGATGGTAGAATTCCGTGTAGTGGACAAACGCCCTAAGACCCAAGTTTATCTTTCACTGATGAATTAAAAGTTTTACTACTTTGTTTTGACAAAGTAGTAAAACTTTTAATTCATTCCGTTTGTATTATCTATAAGTTATTTGTAACTGGGTTATTTACAAAAAGAGTACTGGGTTAAACATATTTTTACCAATTTTCTGGATCTTTCTATTAAGAAATACCATATTTGTGATTTGATAATTTAATTTTTTCTGCTGACATTCCCTGTAAAATCTGTCATGGAGCAATAATGCATTAAAATAATGCTCACAATAATTGAGAACTTAATTTTTTATACCGCATTTTTTCTTTGTATCTTAAGCATTGTATTATTAAATGTGAAATAAATGTTTGACAAAATATATATTTTTATTATTTTACTTGCATAATTATGTCAATTGTCTGTTGCACAGTTAACATGACATTGAACCCGTCCAAAACAAAACATTTCTGGGTAGCCACACCTAAATGACAGGATTTAATTGATAACACCACACCACCCAAATCAAGCCGCTTCCCCGGCTGTCGAATTGGTGTGTTCTTAGATTCTAATCTCTCCCTTGAGACTCGAATCAGCTAAACATGTTTATTCGGATAAGGCAAATTAAAAGAATTCGCAACATCTGCTAGTTGAAGCTGCCCGTCGATTGATAAATATGTTTGTAGTATCTATAAGTGATCATTGTAATGGTATATACACGTGTCTATTATACAATAAAATGATGAAAATCGGCCTTAGCGAGTGTAGCGAGTTTTTTTTTTTAAATTTTTAAATTCAGTCACATCACCCCACAAGTCATCACCTGCACTGATTACACTCCGCTGAAAGGGTTGAGTATAAACTCTCTAAGAGTCTAATCATGTATACATAATATGGCTCCAGAGTATCTAAAAGATCTGTGTATTCCGGACAAATTGGTTGATAGATGTCTCACGCTTCAATCGGCTACAATAACAGCACGGGTAAAGTGATCTTACCAGTGCACTAAATTGGCGAGCGTGGCTTTGCTGTTGCGGGACTGATGACGTGGAATGCTCTTCCACCAGTAGTTATAAATAGTCAAGAGTGAGATGATCTTAAAAAAAAACTAAAAATGCATTCGTTTTCTAAATCATTTCCACTATCTCCTTTTCCCCAATTCCATCACAGTGAAGCGCCTTTGAGGTATGTAGTATTTTACGAAAAAGTCGCTATATAAATTATCCTAGTTTATTATTAACCGTCTTCAAACATTCGTGAGGCTAAGTGGTCTGGAGAAAGCCAACTATGCGATATTGTCAAGACTTTACTCCATCAAATTATTTACAAATAAACTGATATGACTACTTAGCAAGTAAAATAAATGATTCAAAAGCATCCTCTGAATTTGTTTAGATGTGATGTTATTACAAATGAACAATATCATAAGAACACTAATATTGTGAGCATACTGCAAAAAGTGACCGGGTCAATCCTTGTAATATAAAAAGTAAAATTAAAATATTACTTTAATCTGGTCACAAATCAGAAATTAACAAAAGGTTAGAAGTATAAAAATAAAAGGAAGAAAAACAATTTTGTATCCTATTAAAATAAATAAAACAGAAATAAATATAAATATTTATTTGAAAAAAAATTATAATGTACAAGCTTAATTAAAAATAAAAGCAAGTATAAACTTCTAAGATAAAATAGTCATAAATTTGTTCACAAGGACTTATCATTATAAATACATGTAAGATATTTATTGTTCACTTTTGTTCATAATATTTACAATCCAATAATAAAAAGATCAGAGATAGTAAAGCTTTTGATATGGACATGCCAAACAATACTAAAATCACAATCATATTGGCTTAATCTATTAAGTGTTCAACTCCCTTAGGGATTTATGTATAAAGCTGTAAACAGCATATAGTAAAATGTATTCATTTGCCCATCAAGCAGAATTCTCCGATTTCAATGGAACATAGGGCACTGCACTGGATTAATACTGTTAACTTGATTGTTAATTACATCAAAGCAATCTGGCCTGCACTCATATATTCTTCTTTTTCTCCTAACCTTCATCCGCACCCAATGTATTTTGATTGTTGATTACGTAAAGGCAAGTCCTGCGATTCAGCTAAACGCCGAGAGTGATATTAAAAGCAATCTATAGGAGTGGAATATATTTGATGGAATAAATGAAAAATCAGGGCAAAGTAATGGTTATTAGGAAAAGAAAAGTAGCACCAGTGGCTAACTAAAAGGTTGGATACCCATACATTCTAGCTTAAGTAAATTAAATAATTATCTTCATAACAAACTTTTGTAGTGCGATTTGCAAATTTTTTGTATGGAAGTTCGGCTGTATATTGTTAAATGCAAATGTTCATGCATGGTTTTCGAAATATTAC